>NC_134266.1:38578570-38813570 GCF_031893055.1 Leptodactylus fuscus | reverse complement strand
CAATCCCTAGACATTGGAGGGGGAGTTTACCCACACTACAGAATTCTGGCAGGGTTTTCTGACTTTTTGGACTTATTCAAGCAAAAAAAATTGCAACATGTTTAATCCACTTTTTAGGAGTGAGAGATACAGTAGGTGTGAATAACCTGTCCAGCCCATGTACATTGGATTCACCAAATACAACTCTGTAAAAGGTCACAAATATTGTCACAATCTCAATCCAGTAGCTGCAGCATAAAATGAAGAGTGACATCACAGGACATAAGTATTAAACATAGAAGGATTGCATAACCATTTTTTAATTCATTTCTTAAAACTAGATATATTGAATACTGTATTTTTCAGACTATAAAATATACTTTTTAGCAAAGAAAACCTATGCTAAAAAAGTCTCTTAGTTTTATAGTCTGGTCAGTGGGGTATAACTCATCCACTGAGATATCAGATATACACCTATAGTCCCTCATGGTTGTAATAACAACATATCAGGCCTAGAAAAATATATACCGTATATACTCGAGTATAAGCCGACCCGAATATAAGCCGGGGCCCCTAATTTTACCACAAAAACCTGGGAAAACTTATTGACTCGAGTATAAGCCGAGGGGGGGGGGGGGGGGGAATGCAGCAGCTACTGGAAAATTTCAAAAATTAAAATGGTCGGAGTTTTTGGGTGCAGTAGGTGCTGGGGAAGGGGAGGGGGTGTTTTGGTTGTCTGTCTGCCCCTTCCCTGAGCTTGAGGACTGGGGTTTTTCCCCCATTTGGAATTCAGTCTGGCTGAATATAGGGGATCTGCAGTGCTCGTATTAACCCCTTCCCGCTGAAACAGGAGCACTGCAGATCCCCTATATTCAGTAGACTGGGCACTTTCAGACACAGGGATACCTAACATGTATGTGTTTCGCAGTGTTTTTCTACTTTTGTATGTATTCTAAGGAAAGGAATGATCTACAACTTTTTATTTTATTATTTTTAAAGCTTCTTTTTTCTTTCCACTATTTTATGGGAGATTCTATACATTACTATTGCAGCTGGTCTTAGACTCCCCCCCCCACCCCCCCTAAAAAAAATGACTCGAGTATAAGCCGAGAGGGGCTTTTTCAGCACCAAAACTGTGCTGAAAAATTCAGCTTATACTCAAGTATATATTTAAAAATGTATTTAATTACTTATCAAGACTGCAGGATAGAGGTATAGGACTCACCAGAATGTTCTATACGTAGAGGATTGTGTACTGCACGTTCACTGTATACAACATATTCATAATGCATGTACTAAGCCAGAGAAGTCATATTTTAGGCTTTATTCAGACCACATTTGGGGCATACAGTTGAGGTGTGTCAATAGAGCTACAGACTAAATGACTGAAATTGACTTTCTTGTATTACAAGTTCCAGCGATTACTGGCATCTCTGAGTATTGTAGAGACTAAATCTTTACAACACTTACATGTACTAATGATATTTCAGCTTCAGCTCTATATGATCCACATACAATGATATGAAAAGGACGTCCCATTATACTGAATTAGAAGTGTACAAGCCAAGACAATGTTGTTTTATTCTCATCCATCTGCTGTTCACTTTTTACCGCAGGAGCCTATTTTAATTCCCATGAGATGACCGCTTTAGCTTTTTTCTTACACTTACAATTTGCCTTACTTTTACTGAGCACTGATTCCCACTTCTTCATGCTGGACAACTGGATATGATC
This sequence comes from Leptodactylus fuscus, assembly GCF_031893055.1. Taxonomy (NCBI): domain Eukaryota; kingdom Metazoa; phylum Chordata; class Amphibia; order Anura; family Leptodactylidae; genus Leptodactylus; species Leptodactylus fuscus. Next base: position 38,811,857 of record NC_134266.1, on the reverse strand, counting down.
CTTAACACTGCATCATCTGTACTCTGATAGACTTCAACAATGGGCAATCATACTGTAAATGGCGGCACAGCGGATGTCAAATTACATCCCAATGTATATTTTACACTCTGCAAGCCACAAGGTTCTCTATACATTCAAGTCTTTCATCAGCTGTACTGTATATAGCGAACATCAGGAAGATTTCCTGAGACTGACCTCCAAATAAAAGCTTTAACATATAACACTGGCAACCACAAATTCTATTTTTTTAAGTATACTATGTGACAGTAGCATAACTAGGAACGGCAGGACCCCAAAGCGAACCTTTGATATGGGCCTCCCCAATCCGACCTTCCCCTACTGCATTGCTGCACACAGTATTATGTCCCATAGTGGCCCCTGCACACAGTATTATGCCCCATAGTGACCCCTGCACACAGTATTATGCCCCATAGTGACCCCTGCACACAGTATTATGCCCCATAGTGACCCCTGCACACAGTATTATGTCCCATAGTGGCCCCTGCACACAGTATTATGCCCCATAGTGGCCCCTGTACACAGTATTATGCCCCATAGTGACCCCTGCACACAGTATTATGCCCCATAGTGACCCCTGCACACAGTATTATGTCCCATAGTGGCCCCTGCACACAGTATTATGTCCCATAGTGGCCCCTGCACACAGTATTATGCCCCATAGTGGCCCCTGCACACAGTATTATGCCCCATAGCGGCCCTTGCACACAGTATTATGCCCCATAGTGGCCCCTGCACACAGTATTATGCCCCATAGTGGCCCTTGCACACAGTATTATTCCCCATAGTGGCCGCTGCACACAGTATTATCCCCATAGTGGCCCTTGCACACAGTATTATTCCCCATAGTGGCCCCTGCACACAGTATTATGCCCCATTGTGGACACCCATGAACAATTATTATACTCTGGGTTCTTTTCAGACCAGACCTTCCAGGGGAGGATACAAACATAAAATCTGTTACTTACTTCTCCCTGGCTCCGGCACACTTCCCGCTGATGTCGGCCATCTTCAATGATGGACGAGACGTCATGTGAGCCGAGCTTGTGTCGCGACGCATAAGGACACAAACCCCAGCCCACGTGATGTGTGGGATGTCACCAAATATGCCTGAAGCCCGAAGCCTTCCGGAGCCCAGGAGAGGTAAGTAACTGTTTTTTTTTATGTTCCTCACCTCTCCTAGCCCTCTCATCATTATACTTGGGGGTCTAAAAAGACCCCCATATAAAATGATAGCAGTGTTTGTGGGGGTTCGTGAACCTGCAACCTTACTTACCAATCCCCCTCCACAGAAGGGGAAGCCTTGGCAGCTGTGAGCAGCAGCAAAGATCAGTAAGTAAATAGGGCCTGTTACTTGCTGGAGTTACTTCTGCAGGTAAAGGCCTATTAAAAAAAAATAAATCAGGGGCCCCCTAATGTCCCGGGCCCTGTGGCAGCCTCTACTGCTGCTACCCTAGTAGTTCCGCCCCTTCCATGGGATATATTATTTTTGTAGTGGCCCACTACTGTGCTTTCCTATCCAGTACAGTTACTTATACTTGCCATTGTACAATATACCAGTCACAGGACCCACTGCTGAAAATTTCCAATAGGATAGATCCAGATTTTTTTTTAACAGACAGAAGTTTGCAATTTCAGCCAACTTTTATCATGTGTACTTTGGTCATAAATGCCTTCCCTTGTGCGTGGACAACCTACAACTCATTCATTCTTTTCTATGCTGTACCAAACCGGAATGTGTGACCATGAATGACTTTATTGAGGTGTTGTGAGACAAGCTTGGTAGCTTTTGTATAAATGGACCTGAAACATTTTTAGTTCTCAGACAATACACATAGTTGTCTTCTAAAATGACTTATTTATTCCACTTTAAGTATTGAATCAGCACTTACTTTATAACTACTATAAGCCTCCATTCTTTTAATAAGTAGTGACCCTACAATTTGTCTTTATTGACTGCCTGTAACAGTCTTAGAGCCTGCGGACTACATTGGCATTCTGCATTTCATGACTCACAACAGACAGAAAGCATATGGTTGCAGACCACTTATATGCATATACAATATTAGATTTCTTGCTAATGTGTTGAGAATGGCTAATGTTAATGCGCTGTATAAGGTTTGAATAAGGTTATGCTTTTTTCCACAAAAATCCATTGACTCTGACTGATATAGCAATATCAGACTAATACCAGCAAGTGTACAAGCTAATATAGGTGCAAATAAGCGCCAGCGCACCAGAGTTTGATACAGACTTTTTAGGTCTTATTCACATATCAGTATTTTGTGTCTTTAAGCCAACATCAGGAGTGGCAATTACACAGAAGTAAAATATGATGGAAAGATCTATACATTTTCTGTGTTGCTGGTTTCGGTTTATAAATACTGATGCAAAATACTGTCCTATAAACTGATGTGTGAATAAGGCCCTACTGCAGGCATTCCTGAGAAGCAGCAAAAACTTCATCAGTGTTAACTGATCAGTTGCATTGAACATGGTGCAAAATATTTTTCAGGAACAGGAAGCAGCTCAAAAATTGTTATGCTATGTGGGTCAGGGTCACCCGGAGTACTGACAATTACTGCCTAGCCAGCGCCGCACCTCCCATGAGGCGACCTGAAGCGACCGCTGTCTCAGCAGCCCGGCACGGGAAGCGAGCGGTGGATTGGGGAGGCCCTCTGGACGCAGCGCTGCTCCAGCGGCCTCCCCTCACGCTCAGGCAGAGAGCAGGTCCTCTCCCTGCCTGCTCTCTGCCTGCTAACGCTGCTCCACCACGCCCCCTTAACTCCACCCCGCCCCCTCGCTCCTCCATGCCCCCTTCACCCCGCCCCCTCCGCCCCGCCCCTCCTCCCGGGGTGGGGGGGTGGGGAGGCTTTCTGTCGTCCGCCCCCGGTCGGCAAAAAAGGTAGGTTCACCCCTGTGCCTAGCTGACTGTCTCCACGTCCTTGGGCTGCAGTCCTGCTAAACACCGCCTTGAACTTATTTGTACCTCATGTGTTACTCACAGATGCATTGCTATGATAAGATCAAAGCCTTGTTTATGATCAATAATCCCAGCTCACTGTCATTTTCCTAATTGATTAGGCTGAGTGCCAGGCAGTAAAGAAGTCACACCACTCTATATGTTGGTATTAGTTTCTCTCTCAGCTAAACAATGTGTGCTGACGCACTTTTATTTAAGACCACGGGGGTTAAATAGTAGCAGAGAGAGTAAGAGAGATAACAACAATGTAAATTTTCATATTCATTCCTTATTGGTATGATACACCTCAATCAAACAGAAAATGTTTAAGAAGTTCCATATATAGCCAGCTATTCCCAGTCCTGCGTGGTCACCTTGGGGAGCTGTCTTCTGGTAGCAAGACAAGCATTTGTTTTTCTTGCACCCATCCTGGATGCAGGCACCATCTTATCATATAACATTATACTAGTTTCAAGCATAAGCAACTATATCTAGCATTCAGCTTTAAAGGATAACAATGTTTTTCATACAGTACATGACTATAACCTTAACACTATGCTTCTGCTCACTGGCTGGAACCCTTCTTCTAATGCAACCCTTGTAACCTCCATCCATGTGGAGAATGTGGTATACATATGGCAAAGTGATCCCATAATAGGAACATCGAATAGAGCTCCACCTCTAACATGGTACCTGAACTCGTCACATCCTTGTGGGAGAAATCCAGTCCCAACTTACAAGTAGAGAAGACTAGTGCTGTTCCAGAAAAGTAGAACCTTTTTATATTCCCAGACAACCACTGCAAAGGCTTTTCCTGGTTCACACTATTGATGGCCTGTCAGCCCTTTCATTTTTTTACACTGCACACCCTCTGCATTGTGCCAAGCTCTGTAGGGTACAATATTCTACACATTTGTCAAAGAAGAACATTGTCTAGATCCATGGATATAACTAGGATAGACATGGCCATACAGCAAACTTTTCATTGAACCCCCTTCTCTACTGGCCCCCACCCAGTATGGTGTCCCCTTTCCTGGCCCCCAGATAGTATATTGCCCCATTTCTGGTCCCCACAAAGTATAATGCATTCTTTCCTAGCCCCCACCCAATATACTGCTCCTTTTACTAGCTCACACACAGTACATGGCCCATTTACTGGGCCACATGCAGTATATTGCACCTTTACTGCCCCCCCCCCCACATAAATAAAGCCCCCCCACATATATAAAGCCTTTTTATTGACCTAAAACTGTATATTGGCCCCTATACAGTAAATTGATTCCTTTATTGACTCCCATACCATTTATGCCCCTTTACTGACACCTATATATTGGTTCCCACACACTATACTGCACTCTTTAATGTTCCCAAACACTATACTGCTCCCTTTATTGATCCTCATACAGTAAGTACCTTGTTTTTGGCCCTCACAAAATACATTGGTCCCCAAACTAGCACCCACAAAGTGGCACCTTAGACCATTACTTGCTGGATTATACCAGCAGGGCAGGTAATGACAAACATTCACTCGCTCATAACTGTTCAGAGGTCCCTCGGATTTGGCTGTATATTGTATCTCGATGCTGAACAATGTCAGGATGCCATAGCATCACACTGCCTACAGGGGCATTCTTCTTCCCATAATGCAAGCAGAGCCCAGATACATTCCACTTTCCTGCAATATGATTCATCAAACCAGGTCACCTTCTTCCATTGTTCTGTGGTCCAGCTCTGATACTCAAGTGCTTATTACAATTGCTTTTAGTTGTAGAGAGGGGTTAAAATAGGCCATGCGTTAAATATATCAACGTTGATATATGATGAACTGATTGTTGCATAATAATTCCTACCACTTCATAGGGACCAATGAAATAAATAATGTTATTCACATCTCCTATCACTGTGTTTAATGCTAGAACTAGAGATGAGCGAACAGTAAAATGTTCGAGATTCGAGATTCGTTGCGAGTAGCCCCACAATATTCGACTACTCGAATCGAATATTGAATCCTATTATACTCTATGGGGGAAAAATGCTCGTTTCAGGGGTAGGCAACGTTCGATCAAATAGAACTTACCAAGTCCACGAGTGAGGGTCGGGCTGGATTCTCCGAGAAGTCTTCTCCTCGCAGCGTCCCCGCGGCGTCTTCCGGCTCTGAATTCACTCTGCCAGGCACCGGGCCTGGGCAGAGCCAACTGCGCATGTCCGCACTACAAGAAAATGGCCACTTACAGTCAAAGCGGCCATTTTCTTGTAGCATGGGCATGCGCAGTCGGCTCTGCCCAGGCCTGATGCCTGTCAGAGTGAATTCAGAGCCGGAAGACGCTGCAGGGACGCTGCGCGGAGAAGACTTCTAAAGGTAGGAGAAGAACCAGCGTTGATTGGCCGACTGTATAGCATTCGGCCAATAAACACTGGTTCTGCATCAAATTTTTCCATTCGAATAGCGAGTAGTATTAGATTGAGTACTCGATCGAATACTACTCGCTCATCTCTAGTTAGAACCAATCAGAATATGATGTACATACAGTGAATGTCCAAATTATTAGAGACTTCAACGATTGGAGCTTCCCTGTATGGAAATTATACATTTGACCAGTGATCGCCACATAAAATCAAGTGAGTGAGTTTTTTGTAGATGAGATCAGCTTCACCTTGAATCCAAATGGAAAAATCAAGTGGTCTGAGTGACTTTGTACAAGACATGGTCATTGGTACTAGTATAGAGAGGGCCTGTAAAAGTAGCAGAGTTTTCTCATACAATGGCGTTGAGAATATTCCAAGGATGATGTGGTCAAGGAAAAATGTCCAGCAAAAGGTGATCCTATGGATATAGACAATTGGCCAATGAAAGCGATCAGAGGATGTGTGGCATCCCACCCTATGGGAAGTCAGGAGAGGATAGGAGCAGTAATGGTCACGGTCTGTTCTCAGTAGCTGGGGTGGTCTCTACCAAGTCCCTTGTGGTCGTCATGACTGGTGCAGTGATGGAGAGGTGTGTAGTGTCAATGTTAGTAGTGGTCATTCCGGTGGTGATGTCTCCACCATCAACGGTGGGGGTGCCCTTGATGGTGTCATGCAAGACTAAAGAAACTAGGAGACAATTGGGACCGAGGGAATATATATTTTCTAGACATCCCCTTGGTCTGATAGCTGTGGACACCTGGGCATGCCATGACAAACTGCTGTGAGGCCAAAGTAGGTCCAACATGCTACAAGATGGATTTCTAATAAAGTGGTCATTGGTATGAGAAGGCGGCACTGGAAACAAGCTATTACCTTCATGCTTGAACGTTTTGTGTACCATTTACTAACATTTTATCTATCACAGCTGTATATTAGCAGACAAAGACAGCGCTTGCACCTCAATATTATACTTTGATGATAAGCGCACATGTCTATGTCGCAGAAGCGAGCGCGACTTGTAATGCTTTTGTTTCTGCTTCGCTTTTTGTTGCACTTTCTCGGCTTGTAAAAATAAACACAGATAAAAATAAATGACATCGCCATCTGTATATTTCAGATTTTTCCCTCATAAAAATGCTAAACCTAATTATAAAACCATTAAAGAACACTACACTCTGAAGAGCTGTTGTGTTACCTCATTGTCGGGAAGTGCAATTAACCCCTTGTTTAGGACACATTAAGAAAAACAGCACAAACAGCAAAAGCTGTCAGCTCACTTGATTTTTCTGAGTCATGCGTTTCTGCCACACCTTACTTTCACACGTGTCGTAAGAATTCAATAGACACCCAGTTAACTGCATATGAGCCCCATTTCTTATTGGTATAGGTATACTAGCAGGGGGACCCGGCTTCGCACGGGTATATTTCATTTTTTGTTTGTGTAGTGGCCCTATAAGAATTTCCCAGTTTTCCCCTCATGTACAGTCATGGCCAAAAGTTTTGAGAATGACACAAGTCTTATATTTTCACATGATCTGCTGTCCTCTGGTTTTTATGTGTGTTTGTCAGATGTTTTTATCACATACAGAAATAGAATTGCAATCATATTATGAGTAACAAAAGCTTATATTGACAGTTAGAATGAGTTAATGCAGCGTTGCAATATTTGCAGTGTTGACCCTTCTTCTTCAGGACCTCTGCAATTCTCCCTGGCATGCTCTCAATCAATTTCAGGACCAAATCCTGACTGATAGCAGTCCATTCTTGCACAATCAATGTTTGCATTTTGTCAGAATTTGTAGGTTTTTGTTTGTCCACCCTTCTCTTGAGGATTGACCACAAGTTCTCAATGGGATTAAGATCTGGGGAGTTTCCAGGCCATGGACCCCAAATCTCTATGTTTTGTTCCCTGAGCCATTTAGTTATCACCTTTGCTTTATGACAAGGTGCTCCATCATGCTGGAAAAGGCATTGTGGATCGCCAAACTGCTCTTGGACGGTTGGGAGAAGTTGATCTTGGAGGACATTCTGGTACCATTCTTTATTCATGGCTGTGTTTTTAGGCAAGACTGTGAGAGAGCCGATTCCCTTGGCTGAGAAGCAACCCCACACATGAATGGTTTCAGGATGCTTTACAGTTGGCATGAGACAAGACTGGTGGTAGCGCTCACCTCGTCTTCTCCAAATAAGCTGTTTTCCAGATGTCCCAAACAATCGAAAAGGGGATTCATCAGAGAAAATGACTTTACCCCAGTCCTCAGCAGTCCACTCCATGTACCTTTTGCAGAATATCAGTCTGTCCCTGATGTTTTTTCTGGAGAGAAGTGGCTTCTTTTCTGCCCTCCTTGAGACCAGGCCTTGCTCCAAGAGTCTCCGCCTCACAGTGCGTGCAGATGAACTCATACCTGCCTGCTGCCATTCCTGAGCAAGCTCTGCACTGCTGGTAACCTGATCCCGCAGCTGAAACACTTTTAAGAGACGGTCCTGGCGCTTTCTGGTCTTTCTTGGGCGCCCTGGAGCCTTTTTGGTAACAATGGAACCACTCTCCTTGAAGTTCTTGATGATGCGATAGATTGTTGACTGAGTTGCAATCTTCTAGCTGCGATACTCTTCCCTGTTAGGCCATTTTTGTGCAGTGCAATGATGACTGCACGTGTTTCTTTAGAGATAACCATGGTTAACAGAAGAGAAACAATGATGCCAAGCACCAGCCTCCTTTTAAAGTGCCCAGTGGTGTCATTCTTACTTAATCAATGACAGATTGATCTCCAGCCCTGTCCTCATCAACAGCCACACCTGTGTAAATGGAGCAATCACTGAAACGATGTTAGCTGATCCTTTTAAGGCAGGGCTGCAATGATATTGAAATGTGTTTTGGGGGATAAAGTTCATTTTCTAGGCAAATATTGACTTTGCAAGTAATTGCTGTTAAGCTGATCACTCTTTATAACATTCTGGAGTATATGCAAATTGCCATTAGAAAAACTGAAGCAGTAGACTTTGTAAAAATTAATATTTGTATCATTCTCAAAACTTTTGGCCATGACTGTATTTTGTATGTTGTTCGTGTGTGTGTCTCTGCCCGCGACTTTGACTGCATGTTGTTGGCGTCGATGTTTCACCTATATTCAGCAAATTGCTGCCATCGACGGTTTGCGTGCTCAGTCTTGCCTTGCGGTCTCGAAAATATGGCCGCCGGCCGAAATGCAGTCGGCTCTACCAGTGTCTCACTGGCAGAGCCGACTGCACAGGCGTCAGAGCTGACGAATAAGGAAGACGACAGAGAAGGGGAGGATGCAGGTGAAGAAGAAGACGTCGCTGGAGAGAGGTTCTCGGGCAGCAGTGGGGACGCCCCCAGCGCCGTTTGAGCACTGGGGCCCGCCCTCATTGCTGCGAGAGAACTCATTAGCATACCGGTAAAAACCAGTATTTCTAAGGAACGGCGCGGCGGAGACCACGTCTAAAGGTAAGAGACAAATAGCCTTTCTAAAGGCTATTCCGACGTCTAAAGCAGAAATAACTGCATTTTAGTGGTAGAATCCCTTTAATACCTAAAATATACACCAGTTATGAGATAGTGTAGATTTCAGTGTAGGCACATGGCCTGCCAGTTGTACCTGGTTTACCTACATTTTTAAAAATAAATCCGCCAGATGAATTTATGTGTATACCTGATGTGTATTTAACCACAGTTTCAATGTAGAACGTGAAGCGTAAGAATGGCGGTATTATTTATATACTTCTTATTTCATACATTTCGTTGCATGCATCTCAATGTTATTTTTGATACTGTATCTTGATACATTATGGCATTATTATTTAGGTACTATATGGTAATATTATTTAGACATTATATTAAGATACTAGTTAACAGTTTTGTTACCCACAAACACAAATTCAATGAAGTTTAACAAACAGAATAAACTAGAGTAAATCACTCTGCTCATGGGTCTCCTAAGAAAGAGCAGAGATTTAAAGAGAACCTATCACCACCTCCACCAACTCCAGTCCTTAGCATCTGTTAATAGGTCTCGTGTCACTGATTCCGGCACAGTTGGATTTTTTTTCTCTAACCTCCACCATTCCCAAAATCAATGCTGCTAATTTTGCTGCCTGGTATGCTATTTAGGCTCTGCACTGTCAGGAGGGCGGAGCTCTAAATCACACACCCTGCCTGACACCGCCCACCTGACATTAAAGAGCTTAAATAGCCTACTAGGCACTAAAAGTAATTGCATTTGTTGCTTAGGAATGGTGGGGACTAGAGAAAAAATTCCAACTGCGGAGGAATCATTGAAGTAGCAACTTATTTACAGATACTTGAAATGGAGGAAGTAGTGAAAGGGCCTTTCCAAATGAATGAATTACTAGGTATACTAAATCTTTCAATCTGCTTAGCTTTGCTTGATCTATAATGTAATACCTATAGATCTGACATGATATTCAATTAGGTATCCTTCAAAGGCATGAATAAATATAACTCCCTGCCATATCTCACCATGATTAGTCACTAATTAAAACTACATCCGAGTGTAGAATCTTGTCCAGCATGGGATTCTGGACCAAAATGTAGGGCACTTTAGTTAAAAATGTGTCTGCATTCTGACTGAAAAAATTCTCTAAAGTCCCTGCTACTAGGAACCTCCCTTCTAGCTGATGTGCAGTCTTCTCTCTGTTGCTAGGTAATGCCCACCCATAGATACCATCCAAATACAAGACATCTTAAAAGTGAGTGTAGGGGATAGTTCTGTTCTTTCTTCACACTGTGAATGAAGAGGGGAGGGGTCGATTCTCCTTGCAGCCTCCACACATAACTGCAAACAGTTTGCTCTGTGCTAAGTACTGAACATTTTTAAAAATCTTATGGCTTACAATGTAAAAGTCTTCCAGCTACTTGTATCTACTTATGGCTTCATGTGTGATTAAAGTTAGGATATTATTCACAGTGGCTTTCCTGATTGTGCTCATAGATTTTTTTTCCCTCTGTTTTAGTTGCATGCCTGCATGTATTTGCCCTATATTTGCACTTCAGTGTTAATGAATCTCCTATATTATGGTCTCTTTGGCTTTTTTGGCCATTTGTTTGCTATTATACAGTTACTCTTAGCAGAATTACTTCTGAAGAAATCAGTGGAATCAGCAATGGATAGGTTAGGGAACATACTGCTCCTTATTGAAATGTGCTGCAGCCATAATGGGCATATTAGCAGCAGAAAAGCCAATAGGACACATGTGTGAAGGATTATACAGTCATAGAACAGACTGCCTAGTAAGACCCTGCAGATATTTCTATTTTTTTGACATCTCAGGTACAATTTATACCAACTTAAGCAGCATGTGAGAAAAGCTTATATTTGTTGTAGTATTCACTTTGTCCCTCGTGTTGTTTTCTCTCTCCTGTGTTCTCAATTCCTTGCTCACTTTCACTGTTGTCATCTACGATCTGTCACCTTTCAAAGAGTTTGTCCACAGGTGACACTTAAGGCCTATTCATTGAGAAAGGGTAAAAGCATCAGACTTCTGAGATTACATAAATGGGCACCCAAAAGACCCCATGTATGCCCTATGTGAATAGATCGCTGGTGCTCCTGCATGGCCAGCACTCCATTCACGTCTATGGATCTGCTGGCGATCGTCATCCTGGATGTAACCTGGAACGCTAGAGCTTTCAGTGGTGCGACTCCCTGCAATCTGACACTTATCCTGTATCATTTGTGGTATAGGCCCTTTAAGCAAAGTTAGATACCTTGGCTGCTGGACCCCAAACAATTGTTATGCCTGATACCTTATAGCCATACCCCTGTTTTCCAGAAAGAGAGCCCCTTTAATACGAGTGATGAAAGATATTTTGTCTAGTTCCCACATACAGCCGACGAAAAATGCCCCTAACTCCAGTTTTTAAACCAAGGGTTCCACCTGCATTCCCCAAACTAAGATTTCTAGTAAAGTGGATTGCACGGTACAAATACTTTTCTTTTCCTTTACATAATCCATTTCACGATGTGGATGCCTTTATCTATACTCAGGGGAGGAAGAAAACAGAGAACTTTGTGCAGATTTGAAAAGAAAAAGCAATACTTTATTCTGTTTTATTCTACTTACAAAGCATTATGTATAGCGCATAATAATTAAACGTCCTCCGTCTCACTGCTTGCAGACTGACAGCAACCATACGAAATGGAAGGCGAGGTTCGCACCACATTTTTTTGGTCACTACATTCAGTTTATACGTCTAACTTGCCCTTAAAGTTCTATTAGCCAAATATTAGCCACAAGAGTATCCCTTTGACATATGTTTGATGGTATTGCAAAATATAGATATTTTTATAAAGTTTTAAAGGGATTCTATCATTGGTTATAGTGATTTTTCATGCTGACTGCCATTAAAGGGGCTCTATCATTGGTTATAGTGATTTTTAACTAAGCATATATTTGTATAGTCTTTAGACAGGCTATTCCAGACATACCTTTTATTCATTAATCCTCCCAGCCGTTTTTGAATCAGTCTGCTTTTATTGATATGCTAATTAGCCACCACGAAGCAGCGAAAGTCTCTGTGATCTTCCCTGAGCACTGCTTGTGTGATTTGTGTAAAGAAGGGGGAGGTGAGAGCAGGGAAGGCTGCTGCTGCTGCTAATAGCTCATCAGCCTTCCCTACTCTCACCTCCCCCCTGTTTACACAGATCACACAAGCAGCAATGACTCCCATTGAAATGAATGGGAGGCGGTTTTTCACGCGCATTTTGAGGCTGATTCCGCATAAAAATCCACCTGCGAAAACCTCTGTGTGAACACACCCTTAGTGATAAGAGCTGAAGGAGCACCCCTAGTGCATTCCAAATCCACAAAAAGTGACATATATAACAAAGCTATATTGTTTACTAGCAGTTACCCGCGACTTCGTCTGCGGGTTGGCGGTGGTGCTGAACCGCTTATATTTCTTGTCCCCCCATCTCTGCCCCAAGTTTCTTGTCCCCCCATCTCTGCCTCCAGTTTCTTGTCCACCCATCTCTGCCCCTAGTTTCTTGTCCCTCCATCTCTGCCTCCAGTTTCTTGTCCCCCCATCTCTGCCCCCAGTTTCTTGTCCCCCCTTCATCTGCCCCCAGTTTCTTGTCCCCCATCTCTGCCCCCAGTTTCTTGTCCCCCCCTTCATCTGCCCCCAGTTTCTTGTTCTCCATCTCTGCCCCCAGTTTCTTGTCCCCCCCTTCATCTGCCCCCAGTTTCTTGTCCCCCCATCTCTGCCCCCAGTTTCTTGTCCCCCCATCTCTGCTCCCAGCTTCATATCCCCCCCCCTACATCGGCCCTAGTGTAGTTGGACTCACCTTGCCATGCTCCCCCGCTGCTCTCTCCGCTCGCTCACTGCATATAGTTGTCGGGCGGCTGGCTGCGTGTGGCATATATAAGACAGAGCGGGGGCCAGCGTCAGGTTGCTATGACAGCCGGAAGCCTTGCGCTGCCTCCCTGGCCTGTCAGTTTTTCGCTTCTATTGCAGCCTAGGCAGGTAGACTGCAATAGAGGCACCGGTATTATACAGTGCATTGCAGAATACCGGCGCCTCTATTGCAGTCTACCTGCCATACGCAGCCAGCCACTTTCACCTTTATAATATTAGTAGGATATATATATATATATATATATATATATATCTGTAATGTGTACTTTAACACGCTGGCGATAATTGAATTTATTCTGGAGAGGTGGCAGACTCCCTTTAACAATTGAACAAGTCTCTACTACTACAATAGACTATAACAACTGTTTAACATTAATCAATTACCTATCCATGTGACACAGCAGTGGGAATACCGCTCTACAGGAACATCCTGCTATACATAGGATTGGAGACAGACAAGAGACCGGCTGATATCAGGCATAGCGTAACGTGAAGAAACAGCAAAATAATAAAGAAAAATCATTGCAAATACAAATTAAATGTGAAAAACTATGGGCTTGACAACTGGAAATGAATCTAAGGGATACAGCGAATATGATCGATCATGTAATAGAGATGGAAGCTTAGAGAATAATGAGACTGTATGGGAGAAGTAGGTGACAAGAAGAATATTTAGAATACCAACTTCTGTATGATATGTGAGATACAACACAAGGGCTACTGTAGGTAGAAGGATATTGCAGACAAGGGAAAGAATAGACATTGCATAACATCAAATATTTCATAGACTGCATTTTATGGATGAATATTATACATGGAGTAACTTTAGTATTTCTATTCAATCAAATATTATGGCCTATGTTTAATCATCGAGGATCTTACCAATAACTCACTGAGTACATACGTCTTCGGGGATCAGAGCGAAATGAGTTTCTAGGGGAAATTATGAACATAATAAATTAAAGTACAGATGTTGCAGTGCTGAGTCTGCCAGTGGAAGAGAGCTGAGTTTGACATTTGTCAACACTCATCCTACGACGTTTTATCGGGAGTTTTCCAAAGGTCTGTACATTTGCTTAGTTAACGTAAACCAGATTATTGTCATATTTACCATTGAGGTCACATACCTAATGTGCAGGTGCTATAGGGCCTGGGGGGAGAAAATTGTTGGCCTAGCTTTCCATTCAACTTCAATAAAAACACACCATATGTAACATAGTTGTCAACAGAGACTTATTCCCATTCTCGCTGCGGCAAGGTTATTCTGGTTATCTACAGCCATATGCAGTCAGCTTTCCCAGAGGTGGTGACATACAGCCAGGATTATTTAAGATGTCCCTTCTATATAGAGATGGGCGTAAGCTCATGAGATTAATTTTCATGAATATTTTTGAGGTTCGGCCCTATGGATAATTTCCAGAGGTGCTAAGATTATTTCCTCAGACCCAAAGTATAATAAGTTGATGGCCAGGTGAGGTGAGTAAAAATAACTAGCTGTTATACTCGCTTTGCCATCCTTGTGGCCCCCAGCGCCCTCTTAGATCTATGGCTAAAGTCATGCACCCTGGGGTCAATGATGAGGCCTGTGATTGTGCCTCCGTCGTCACGTTGAGTGCGCTAACTTCACTACGGTGGGACAAAGTATCAAAGGAGTCTGAAAAGGATACCAAGGACTGCCTGATGCCCAGGAGAAGTGAAGCAAGGCGAGTTTAACATATTATTTTTACTCACATTCCCTGGGTTTCCAATATACTGTAAGGGACCGAGGAGACCCCAGAATATAACAGTGTTCTGTAGGTGGTGAGCCCCAAAAGTTTTGAGTTTAGGGCATACCCAAAAATTTTAGAAAATTCTAATTCAATTCGGTTCTACCTGAATTGAATTGCTCATCTACACTCACCGGCCACTTTATTAGGTACACCTGTCCAACTGCTCGTTAACACTTAATTTCTAATCAGCTAATCACATGGCGGCAACTCAGTGCATTTAAGCATGTAGACATGGTCAAGACAATCTCCTGCAGTTCAAACCGAGCATCAGTATGGGGAAGAAAGGTGATTTGAGTGCCTTTGAACGTGGCATGGTTGTTGGTGCCAGAAGGGCTGGTCTGAGTATTTCAGAAACTGCTGATCTCCTGGGATTTTCACGCACAACCATCTCTAGGGTTTACAGAGAATGGTCCGAAAAAGAAAAAACATCCAGTGAGCGGCAGTTCTGTGGGCGGAAATGCGTTGTTGATGCCAGAGGTCAGAGGAGAATGGCCAGACTGGTTCGAGCTGATAGAAAGGCAACAGTGACTCAAATAGCCACCCGTTACAACCAAGGTAGCCAGAAGAGCATCTCTGAACGCACAGTACGTCGAACTTTGAGGCAGATGGGCTACAGCAGCAGAAGACCACACCGGGTGCCACTCCTTTCAGCTAAGAACAGGAAACTGAGGCTACAATTTGCACAAGCTCATCGAAATTGGACAATTGAAGATTGGAAAAATGTTGCCTGGTCTGATGAGTCTCGATTTCTGCTGCGACATTCGGATGGTAGGGTCAGAATTTGGCGTCAACAACATGAAAGCATGGATCCATCCTGCCTTGTATCAATGGTTCAGGCTGGTGGTGGTGGTGTCATGGTGTGGGGAATATTTTCTTGGCACTCTTTGGGCCCCTTGGTACCAATTGAGCATCGTTGCAACGCCAAAGCCTACCTGAGTATTGTTGCTGACCATGTCCATCCCTTTATGACCACAATGTACCCAACATCTGATGGCTACTTTCAGCAGGATAATGTGCCATGTCATAAAGCTGGAATCATCTCAGACTGGTTTCTTGAACATGACAATGAGTTCACTGTACTCCAATGGCCTCCACAGTCACCAGATCTCAATCCAATAGAGCATCTTTGGGATGTGGTGGAACGGGAGATTCGCATCATGGATGTGCAGCCGACAAATCTGCGGCAACTGTGTGATGCCATCATGTCAATATGGACCAAAATCTCTGAGGAATGCTTCCAGCACCTTGTTGAATCTATGCCACGAAGAATTGAGGCAGTTCTGAAGGCAAAAGGGGGTCCAACCCGTTACTAGCATGGTGTACCTAATAAAGTGGCCGGTGAGTGTATAAATACACATATATGACATATATTATGCAGTTTTCAACACAGGGGTAAACCAATTATCTGGCATAGATAGGACTAGTTATGTACTATAATGTTTCTTCTGTACCCTGCTCACTTCTTTTTGCAAAATTAGGCTCCGTTCCCACAGAGTAACGTTCCACGCATTCAGACACGTATACACGTGTCAGAGTGTGAGCGCTCAAAACAGATCCTATTCACTTCAATGTGTCGGCTTACGGGCTCTACACGTTGAAATCAATGGGAGGCTTTTTAACCCATTGATTTTAATATGTAGTGCACATGAGCCGGCACACATTGAAGTGAATGGGATCTGTTTTGAGCGCTCACACTCTGACACGTGTATACGTGTCTGAATACACGGCACGTTACTCCTTGGGAATGGAGCCTTATTGGCCTAACTTTCCATTCAACTTCAACAAAAACAAACCATATGCAACATAGTTGTCAACAGAAACTGCCTCCCATTTGGGACCCCTGACCCAGAATTATCACAATGTACCAAACTATTTGCTAGATTGCTACAAATGTAGTTGTGAACTTCTATGTCCTGTTATATCTCAAACAGCTATTTCTCCTGGTCCACCCATAGACATGGTTGCTTATCTCAGCTGGGTATGCATGTGTTGTGGATGTTGCGAGGGGAGAAAGCTACTTACACACCACTGGCATCAGCTTACTTTTCCTAAGGACAAAGAATCAGGCATGTAAAAACCAACACCCCGATCCTTCTTGCCTCAACGTCTATCTTTAGAGGGAATGTAGGGACACTGTCATACACACCAAGTTCGGCGGGTTCAGCTGACATAAATCCAATGCACAGGCAAGTTAAAACTCTGCTGCTTCTCTTTTCAACTTTCATATGGAAATGACTTTTGCAGCAGAGCAGCCTTGTAGACTGGGTTTACAAGCACATAATCTGCTATGTTGGTGTCTCTGCTATGACAGAAGAAGATATGAAGAAGACCGTCAGGGATCTGCTGATCTGAAGTTTGTTGGCAGGTAGAAGTTGCATTATTCTTCCCGTTCGCTCTGGTTGATGGTTATCTGGTTCATTTGGCAGAACCCGGGCTTTTGCTGTCACTTTACTGATCTATGTAATTTGCTGCAAATGATTCAAAGCATTGTTTTAATGAAGACATGGAGGGCCTATTTATCAAGGTCTCCGGGCTGCCAGACAAATCCAGTAATTATCACTTGATTTATAAAAGAAAGCAAATATTCCATTGAGTATAATTGTGTGAACTGTAATTGCAAAAATTTATGACTGTTTTCAACATAGTGGCGTGGTACCTGTTGGGAAGAACACAATACCTATAACTCAGGAGAAGAATTACAGGCGCTTGTTAATGATGATGGAAGGAATTCGGAAGAAAGAAAGAGAAACTTACAAGGCATCATTTGCAGCTTTCAGTTCGGATAACCACATTTACGCCTAATGGAGAAAACGTGGATTTTATGAGGTTGGCATTATTTGTGTCACGCCAGCTTAGTAAATGAACCCATGACCCTGTAAAGTAATAGGCAAACTTTATTAGTAATGAAATGCAAGTTTTATGTTCCAGAACTCTGCAGTGAGAAGGATATGCAACAATAATGTCTTAGGGTAAGTTTACTCAGGGTTTTTTGGTCAGGATTTTGAGGGCGTATCCGCCTCAAAATCCTGACCAAAAAGACGGCTCCCATATCCCCTTAGAGGCGGATTCGCCTCGCGACATCCACCTGAAGACACTCCCTCCCGACTAGGCCCATTCATTTGGGCCTAATCCAGAGCGGAGTGCGCGACTCGATGCCGGTGCCAGCATCAAGTCACAGCTACCTGTATTTTGGACTGGAACCTGAGGCGGCCTCTGGTCCAAAAAACCCTGTATTAACTTACCCTAAGAGTACAAATATAACATGCTAAGGCTGGGTTCACACCTGCGCCCAGATTCCATCCCTGAATCCACTTGTCTGCATTCTTTGGGCGGAAACCTGGCAGACTCCATTATAGGCTATGTTTCCAAGGGTTTTGTAAGAAGATTGAGTTACGTTTTCCGGGTACCCAAGCAGACCTGAAGAACAAAAGCCAGACTCAGGTGTGGACCTAGAGTATGGTGTCCATGCAGAACTATAAAGGTAGACACAATGGGGCACATTTATCAATACAAGTCCAACAGGTTAAGTTGCAAAATCATGTTCCCAAAAACATGTCAGAAGTTAAGTCCACTAAGGATGAGTTCATACGGAGTTTTTTGGTCAGGATTTTGATGAGGAAAATCCACCTCCAAAAACCAACTCACAATAGAGTCCTATGTAATCCATTTTTCCACTACCGTTTTTTTTTTCCCACTAGTAGAAAAAAGAAGCAACATGTCACATGACCTTTCTTCAGGCACTTTCCGCCTGAAAAAAACAATGGGAGTCAATGAGAGGTGGAAAAACTGTATTGCGGTTTTTGACGCGGTTTTTACAAAATCCCTTCAAAAACTGCTAGCTGTGCTGGAGGAAAAAAAATAAAAACTAAAAATGCCTCAAAAAACGCTACAAAAACGCCTCATGTAAAAAAAACACTTCAAAAAATAATTACCTAATTCCTGAAGCAGATTTTTTCCCTTCCAAAATCCTCACCAAAAAACTCTGTGTCAACTCAGCCTAATAGGTGGTGGAATCCTAGGACAGAAAATCTGCACTAGAGTTAGGCTGAGTTCACACGTTTTTTTGTTCAAGGTGTTGAGGACTCAGAATAGAGTCCTATGTCATCGGACTAGTGGAAAAAAGAAGCGATATTTCCATTTTTCAGGCAGATTCTGCCTATAAAAATCCATGCAAGTCAATGGGAGGCGGAAAACCCACTTAGCATTTTTGATGCATTTTTTGTCACGGAATTGACAAAAACACCTCAAAAACCGCGAGGCATGTTTAAGTAGATAATGCAAGGCCACATTCCAAAAACACCTCTAAAAACACCAAAAAAAAAACTTGTCGAAAAACGCGTCAAAAAATGCCACACAAATTTTACTAAGCGGATTTTTCCTGGCCAAAAAACTCAATGTGAACTCAGCCTTAGTTCCCAACATCAGCTGCTGTGAGTTGAGTATGTCCACTCTGTATAAGAAAATCTGCCTTGAAGTCCATACACATCATTACACAGACCATATAGTCACCCTATATACAATGAGGGAATTTACTACGACTTTTTCTGCTGAATTCCGCCATACACTGGAAAGTGTTGAGCATATCGGAAGAATTCTAGAAGCATTACATGTCCCCGCACTTAGCGTCTGTGAGACCGGAACCACCGCGGATTGGAAATATTTTTGGGGAACTTCTATGGTAAATAGGTTGGGAATGGCTGCAAAATATTAAAGAACTTGTACGTGAATCTTATAATAAGTTTCGAGAGAGCACTATAGAAATAAATCATGGCTATATTGTAACCTTCTTTTTTTCACCTTCCACAGCTGCTTTTTATTTTTGATGTCTGCGGCAACATCATATAGTAGTATAAAATGTTCCGGGAAGATCATCATTACTTCTTATACACATCTTGTTCTTTCATCCTTTTTTTTCACATTCAAAACATCTTTACGGGATACAAAAGACACATACCGTACAATACAACAGCATCACAACGCTATCATGTATTAATCAATGTACAGTATTGCCAGCATGTATTGCTCTGGGGTTCAGGCAGTTTAGCTCACAGAGGATTACTTATATTACATAGTATTGTGTCTACTTCTCAGCTGAGGACAGGATTAGGTCGGGACAGACTTTCAGCCAATGAGTGTAAACCAGAACAATCTCATTCACTGTAACACCTTACACTATAGTCACTATAGTTCGGGGGTGCATACACAACACCCTGGGGGATACACGTGGCCCACAATGCCATTGTGTGCAGCCCCAAACCATATGCATGTCTGTATGTGGTGGCATCTAACAAGTATGTTCCACATCATACAGAAGAAGAGTAATGTGTAGCACTGGAGTGGCAACAAACAACTTGTAATGGTGCACCCATGTTGCCTACAATTGAGATAGCTACATGAATGCATAGTCACTTCATGGAGTTAGAATTGGGGAAAAGAAGAACCCTATGCTGTAGATTGGTGCCAAATAGTATACATTGTCTAGCAATAAGTATTTTGACACCCAGTAAAGTTCTGCGGAGGTGGAGTTATGGTCTGGGGGTGTTTCTGCTGGTATAGACTGGTACCATTGGTGCATGGTAAATTCCACGCCGACGCCTATTGCACTATGTTAGATAACAGTGTGCTTCCTACATTATGGCGGTTCTATGGGTTGGACCAATGTTACTTCCAGGATGACAACGCCAGCTGTCATGTAGCGAGGTCTACCACGGCTTGGTACAGTGACAATCAGGTTACCTGACTGCACTGTCCTGCCCAGAGCCCAGATTTGAACCCTATTGAACACTTCCGGAACAGGTTGGATCGCTAAACTAAGGGGTGCAGCAGCCAACCAAAATTGGGGAAAGAACTTACCTGTCTTGTTCAAGCCAAATGGAATAAAATACCACTAGCCGTCATACAAGGACTTGCGGAAAGCATGTCCCGGGGGGTTGAGGCTGTAATTGCAGCTCATGCTACTCGGACGACAGGTGTCCAGATACTTATTGGTAGAGAGTGTATTAGTTTAATATGCCATAAATGTCTCAGGTACTTATACTCCTTTTAGTTTTATTGCTTTTACTGTGAGTAGTATAGACTAAACATGTGAAATTGAAGCAGAGAAGGTTGTGCATCCCCAACATTGCTAGTTAAGTTGAAGAGGTTGTCCAGGATAAAATGATCATTTTAATCTAAGCTATCCCCTCCCCACCTACATTTTATGTTACTTAGGTTACCAAAAATCTATATTTACCTAGGTCACTATACTTTCCAATTTTCCGGTGGCATCTCATTTCGCCGTTTCCAGAAATGGAACATCACCAATACTAACCCACCCCCTCCCTCCCCATCATAATTACCTTTCTTTCTGCCTGGATCTTCTGGGCATGGGATGTCACTTGTTCTGGGCTACGGCGCATGCTGGGACTCTGGCTCTATTGGCCAGGTGTGCGCGGCCAGCTGATGCCAAGAAGGAAAAGGGGGTTGAATTAGTTAGTGGCTACCTAGGGAATCAGGGAGGGGGTGTGAGTGAGAGAGAAGGAGATGGTGTGAGGCATCATTGTAGTTGTAGGAAAATAGAACAGGAAGCTGCACCTTGTAAACAAATGCAGAAGATTCCAGGAGCTCACAGAGAAACCCAGAAATCACTCAAAACACTGCTAAAGGTATTTGGTTGCATTTATTAACCTATTAATAGAATTAACAGGCCTTTTTGAAAAATATATTTTTTTTAATCCAAAAATGCCTCTGTACTTGGGGTTTAGATTTCAAACTGCAAGAAAATTGCCATTGCCATTGCCATTGTCCTGGGGGGACCATTGAGGCTTGTGATTTCTAACCATTGCCCATTATTTTTTATTAATTAAGGACAATTCCTTTAACATCCTCCTGGAGCTTGAACAATATGAGTCATATGGAGTATCAAAGAAGATCCTATTGATAATTATTCTAGGCTATGACCCCCATGTTAAATGTACATGCAACCCTTATTCTAATACGAAGTTCCTTATGATATTTTGTAACAACTTAGAAGTGACTTCAGTAACACGAGACAAATAAAGTGCAAATTATGAAGTGAGTTAATAGAGCAATTGAACTTGGTTTTCAATGCTACACAGGAGCTTGGAGGTGGTGAAAAGAGGTCAGAAATGATCAATTAGCTTTATTTCATCATCTCCACAGGGAATTATGTGCTAAGAAACACGGCTAGCAAGGGCGGATTTGGAGGTTCAACAAAAAATGGCTTCCTTATGTTTTCCTCTAAAGAAACAGCAAGATTTCTGGTAATTATGTATGATTTTACTTAAAGCATCTGAGAAATGTATAGTCTCCGGTACAAGTGAAATGTTTAACTGCTTGGTATATTGTAGACCATTTGTTATGGTGTATCAGCATGGAATACAAGTATAAATAGGCCAGGAGTATAAAAGCCTGACCAGTTATTCAAGGGGTTGTCTGATCAGGACTGCGAGCCTCCATATATCCCACTAATAAGAAGCTGTAGTCCCACTGGCAGATCAGACACATCTGAATATTGTATCCATAGTCAGCTACTTATTTGCATGGTCAGCCAGGGATCCTACAGCTGACCACAATGGGAATATCTGGGTAACCAGTAATATTATGGTCTCCCCTTTCCATAGGCTCTGTTAGGTCATTTGGATGTTATTAGGGTGCCATTGCTCTGCTATAGAGTACAGCTGTCCAGATGTCCTGATCCATACAACGCCATGTATCTCCCGCCATACTTGTACCATACCTGATACCCAGATCACTCCTTAAATTATACCCCTAATATACCCTAATATATGGGTCTTAATGGACAAGCCGTTTTTTCATTTTTCCATTGTCGCTTACCAAAGGGCATAACTTTTTATTTTTCAATGCAACTCTACAAGAGCATATTTTAATAGGGGGTTTCATTGATGAACTTTTTATTATTTTGGGGGGGAAGGAATAGAAAAAACTGCAATTCTGCCTCCGTCTTTTTATGCTGCAAATTGTGAGCTGTTCAGGGTGCAGATTAAATAACATGATAAATGTATTCTCAGGGTAGATATGGATTACATTCATACCATAAACTTACTATCCATGGGACATGGAAAACTCCCGTCATGCTGTGACAACTGCAAAAGAAGAACAAGAGATAAACTGAAAAACAAAATCTAAAAAACCAAAACCATGAAGGTAAGGGTGGGTGGGCGTTCTTCTCATCAGCCATGACAGACGGTAAGTGCTTTCTCCCACGTGCCCCCCAAAATTTAAGGCCTGCTCATCCATTTACAATTCAAATTTACAGCCATAGCAACTAAGAATGTCCAGCAGTCCTGGCCCTTATCACTAGGCACTACAAGGGTTCCTAAGTGTATATACACACGGTGGAAAATGGATTCCATGTGTGAACGTACCCTGCAGCTAGCTGTAATGGAATGCCAATGCAGTGCACCGGCATCCCGTCACGGCATTCTGCTCCGGATTAGGCGAATAGTGGGCCTAATTGGGAGGGAGTCTCGCGCCACGGATGAAGCAGCTGAGTCAGCTGTGGAATCTGCGGGGAGAAGGGACGTGTTGCTTCTTTTTTCCTCCAAAAAAGAAGCGAGCAGTTCCCATTGAAGTCAATGGGAGCCGGTTCTGTGGCGGACTCCGCGTCAAAATCCGCTGCCAAAAAACTCCATATGAACTAGCCCTGAGACATCCTCACCTCAATGTGGAGGGCAAGGCGCAGATCAGGAGTTGAGGCACATATTTGGCGCAATAAACGTCCTGCCACCAAACGTGCGCCTCCATATCATCCCTCTACACCAGAAAACTAGAGAGAATGACGGATTCTTCCCACTGTACCTACTTTTCATCATGAATGACACCACTGCAAGTCTCAAGAATGACGTCATGTCTTGGTAGAGTAACATGTCTTCATATTTCGTAATATGTCGGCTTAACGTGTTCAGCAGCAATAATGCTGAGAATGAAAAAGGGAAACAAAATTTGGAACAGAACTGATGGGACAGCACCTTTAAAGAGAACAAAGGCAGAACAGCATTGTTGTCTTATGCTTTATATTTTCGGAACTGCAGGCTCACTGATAAAATGGTCAAAGTCTATAGGCTTGGAGACAGACAAAAGCAAACGCGGCCCTTTGCCTTTCAGGAAACAAACAGTGCTTGCTGCTTTTCTGTTTAACTTGAAGTGTTTCTGGCTGAATCCTGTTATTTATGAGAAACATATTTCTCTTATATGCACTTGATAGTAAGATTATTTTTTGATGTTCTCTGTACAATAATCCCCATTACATCTTAAAATGTTGAGATCCTATCTACTTGCCAGAAAAGCGTGCTTGAAGCCACATCCAACTTTAAATATAGCAGGTCATTTTAAAGCCTCAGGGATGCCTAAGCTTGAAAAATGTGAATGCGAAGTCTAGAAGAAAAAAAAAAAACATTTATGAATATTTATATTATATTGTTAGAGAACAATCATATTATAGCATTAACGTCGGAACTGGAATTTCACTCTAAGCCACAATTTTCATGACTTAATAACTTTGAAAGAAATTAAACAATACATCTGAAATTTCAGTTTAGCAGATTAGAAACCAGGTTGGAAAATAAAAGCTAAAACCTATTGGGCAACTAATTATAACCTGGAACATGGTTAAAGGGAATGTGTCACATGGATTGCCTATGTAATGAAACCAGATACAGAGACATGTTCTTTATTCTATCTTCTTTTAGCTTCTCATTTTTGGTTTCTCATCTTTTATTGTATGGTTATGGTTAGAAATGAGCGAGTAGTACTCGATCGAGTAGGTATTCGATCGAATACTACTAGAGATGAGTGAACACTGTTCGGATCAGCCGATCCGAACAGTACGCTCCCATAGAAATGAATGGAAGCACCTGTGACGCCGACCCGCCGCCGGCAAAGTCAGCGTCACAGGTGCTTCCATTCATTTCTATGGGAGCGTGCTGTTCGGATCGGCTGATCCGAACAGTGTTCGCTCATCTCTAAATACTACGGTATTCGATATACTCGTACTCGATCGAGTACCACTCACTGTTCGAATGTAAAAGTTTGATGCAGAACCAGCATTGATTGGCCGAATGCTATGCAGTCGGCCAATCAACGCTGGTTCTTCTCCTACCTTTAGAAGGGCCTGGGCAGAGCCGACTGCGCATGTCCACTTGTAGTGTGGGCATGCGCAGTCTGCTCTGCCCAGGCCGATGCCTGGCAGAGTGAATGAAGAGCCGGAAGATCCCGCGGGGACGCTGCAAGGAGAAGACTTCTCGGAGGATCCAGCCCGACCCTCACTCGTGGACTTGGTAAGTGTAATTTGATCGAATGTTGCCTACCCCTGAAACAAGCTTTTTCCCCCCATAAACTATAATAGGGTTCGATATTCGATTCGAGTAGTCGAATATTGAGGGGCTACTCGAAACGAATATCGAACCTCGAACATTTTACTGTTCGCTCATCGCTGTTCGCTATGGCACATAGGAACAGGAAATCGTAGTCTGGGGACGCTTCACTGAGCTTTATGGGAGAGTGGACACGTAAGCTGTACTGATGAACTTATGCAGGTAGTAAAGGAAGGAGCACTGACCATCACCTATAGTATTATCAATTGTGGATCTTGTGGTCTTTGCCTCCAACTTTATAATAGAGGTGTTAACTTTCATTTTAATCCAGCCTAAAGTGACTACTGAAAAGTTATCAATACAGACTAGAAAATATTCTGACAAATCAACTTTTCAGACCCCAGAGTATAATAATCGGAGACCCAGGGGAGGATACAGACATAAAAAACACTGTTACTTACCTCTCCCTGAGTCCAGGGCATTCCCTGCTGATGTCGCCATCTTCAATGACGTATGGGACGTGATTTGAGCCAGGGCTTGCGTCGCAATGCATAAGGACACAAGCCCCAGACATGTGCTGTCAGGGACATCACACAAATAGGCTGAAGTCTGCCTGGAGCCAGGAGAGGTAATTAACAATGTGTTTTATGTTTGTTCCCTGTGCCCGGATCATTACAGTACTCAGTGGTCTGAAAAGACCCCCATGTATAATAATAGTGTTTGTGGGGCCTGGGCCTCAGATACCGATCCTGGCTCCTTGTCACAGTGGCCTCTGCAGAAGGAGAATTGATGGCGGCAGTGAGCAGGAGCCAGGATCGATAAGTAAATAGGGCCTGCTACCTGCTGGACTTACTGCTGCAGGTAACAGCCTATTAAAAAAAAAAAAAAAAAAACGCAGCAGTAGCAGCTGTCATTGGGCTTCCTAATGTCTCAGGCCCTGTGGCAGCCGCTACTGTGGCTACCTTGGTAGTAACGCCATTGCTAGTCACAAAAAAGTGAAATATTGCTTGACTTGTCTACGACAGTCGCATTACCATCAGGTTGCACTGCAGCTCCATTCACTAATGTAAGTTAGTTATTATTATGCTGATCAATACATTAGATTAACTATTTAGTGCCAAACAGTAGCGACCAAAGGTGACCAGAATTTCAGCCTATCTCAGGTGCAGCCTATGTATGCATGTACTATTCCTCTGTCCAGTTATGACTTACATTGCAAGACCCCAGGATAGACCAAAATGTACCCCTGGAGACATCTAATAAGCACAAGTCTGTACCTCGGCATCTGTCAAGGAACAACTGGGAACCCCTTCCATGTTAGATCATCTGACCACATTTATCTATGTCTATGGACAGCTTGACTGCTGATTTTAAGCAGTAAACTTTATATTTGTACACTTACAAAACATCCAAGATGGTTTACAACTGAAAAGAGAAGCAGATCAATTTAGCAGCTGAGGTTATTTTCCTGTTCTCCTCTTATCGCACTAGTCTATCTATCACGGCACATTAGGCCTGGTGCAGCCCAGCGTGCTCCATATTTACACAGCACACACTAGTGATTCTGCAGGGGGTCCGCCGCAGAGCGTGCCCGCTACCCATACAGATCTCTTCGCCATGCTCTAGAATCTCTCCTGCCTGCAAGTTATTTTCACAGCCATGTGCATTTTTCCAAAGTGTCCTCAGTCAATACTTTTGATCTTTTAATATTGATATACTGAACTTCTTTCCTTGTTCTTTTTTTTTCCCAGTCAATGATTCAAGCACTTCATTCTGTTCAATTGGTCCTTGAGCGTGCATTAGGGGTGCATAATAACCAAACCTGGAAGTGGATTGGTTCCTTGCTGAATATTCCACATTCTGCGGGAGGAAAAGCTAGAAAACAAAAGTAGGTAATAAAAGAATGTGCAAAATGAAAAGATTTATGGACGTAATAAGAGCGGGATGAGCTACTTCATAAGCAAAGTAATCTACTCAGGGATGTGCATTAGACACCTAATGCCTACTTATAGCATGCAGCCGAGCATTAGGACAGCCTTACAGACAAGCTTTGGTGCCTTATCATTTGTATACAGCGCTGCCAGCTTAAGCTATTGTTCCCTGACATACACACATTACAAATATGAGGCTGACTTACAAAGGATTGAGACATATTCCTAGTTGGGAGCTTGGCTTCACTAAGTCCTGTCAATAGACAATAACGTTATTCATATACATTATAGGGCCAAATATATCTGGACATCCTTTGTAATGATTAAGGTCTAATTTTTATTCATAAATTCAAAGGGGTTTTCCATATGATATATCATTATCATCAGATTAGTGTAGGACCGACACCAGGCACCGAGCACCCACATAGATCAGCCTTTTGATGGACCGCTTTGCTCTAAAACAGGACCAGAACACCACAGCTGTTGTAGTACCAATTGCAACCACTATGCAGAGTAAGCAGCTGTGCTCTCTGGTTCCTACTCTGGAGTGTAACAACCTATACAAACTCCTCATCGGAGGAGGGGGGTAGACAACACTTCCTCAATCTGAAAGCAATTGCTGATAGGTTATCAATATTATCTGCGCACTGTATCTTGTCCAAAAGTTTTGACAAATTTAGTAAAGAGGAACTTGAGTCTCTCTATAACAACTTTTAGACAGACTCTATTGAAATGCTGATTCTGAGCCAGAACTGTCCTTGCAAAGTGTGTGTCTAACATCACAGATACAAGGGCATCAAGTCCCACAATACGCACCAAAATGTCTCTCCTGAAGAGTGGAAACTGTTATATCTGGTCCCAGGTGATACTCAGCATGCTTATATAGTGTCGTCTATCTACGGCACCACCAGAGACAGATGAATGACATCACATGCCTTTCTCCGACAGTCTCATAAAAAAATCATGGAGCAGGATTACGTCAATTTATGATCATGGGGACCCCACCAATTGTACCCTAAGAGATCTGTAAGTCATGGGCAAATCCCTTTCAGCTCTAACTTAAGTTACTGTGATTGGTTGTTTAACCCTTTCCCGACATCTGCCGTACTAGTACGGCGCATGCCGGGTGTGTAACTATGGCGGCCACCATAGCCGCCGGGTGTCTACTGCTTTACGCAGTAGACAGCCAGCGCTAATGTCTCCGATCAGTCCCCGGACCGATCGAAGGCATTAACTCTTCCGGCACCTCGGTCAAGGCTGACCAAGGCGCCATTTTCCCGGCGGCGTGTGGGCGCCGCCATTTTCCTGGTGATTGCCGGCACCCCGAGTAAGCTCCGGGGCCGACGTCGCATTACTACGACAGCCGGGAGCCTTGTGAAGGCTTCCCGGCTTGTCATTACATTGCTTCTATAGCAGGCTATGCTACATAACCTGAAATAGAAGTGCCGATATTTTGCAATGCATTGCATTAGTGATCAGACCCCCTGGGGTTCAAGACCCATAGGGGGTCTAATAAATGCAAAAAGATTTAAAAAAAAAAAAAAAAAAAAGTAAAAAAAAAATATAAAAAAAATTAAAAAGTATTAAAAATTCAAATCACCCCCCTTTCCCTAGAACACATATAAAAGTAGTTAAATACTGTGAAACACATACATGTTAGGTATCCCTGTGTCCGAAATCGCCCGCTCTACAAATCTATAAAAATATTTTTCCTGTACGGTAAACGCCGTAGCGGGAAAAATAGTCAAAATTGCCAAACCGCCATTTTTCACTGTTTTGATTCTGATAAAAATTTTAATAAAAAGTGATCAAAGCAATATAATTTCCCGAAAATGGTAGAACTAATAAGTACACCCTGCCCCGCAAAAAAAGACGCCCTATGCAACACCCTACACGGAAGTATGAAAAAGTTACGGGTGTCAGAATATGGCGACTTTTAGAAAAAAAATTTTTTAACACAGTTTTGGATTTTTTTTAAAGAGTTAAAATTTAAAACCATATAAATATGGTATCCCTGGAATCGTACCGAAATGCAGAATACACGGGACATGTCATTTTGGCTGCACAGTGAACGCCGTAAAACCGAAGCCTGTAAGAAAGTCGCAGAAATGCATTTTTTCTTCAAATCCACCCCATTCTGAATTTTTTTCCTGCTTCCCAGTACATTATATAGAATAATTAATGGCGGCATCATGAAGAAAAATTTGTCCCGCAAAGATTAAGACCTCATATGGGTCTGGGAGCGGAGAAATAAAAAGAAGGAGGGGAGTCAAAAACGAAAAACGAAAATCAAAAAATGCCATCGGCGGGAAGGGGTTAAAGAGTAAAAAAGGGAATGAACCGTTTGGGGTGAACTGATGGAAATAAATCATCATCATCATCAGGACCGGGGTAAGATCATTGCAGCCTAGTGATGTCTGAAACAATACAAATATAAAGATTTTTACATTTTCATTTTTCATTCTTCTACTTCATTCACACCATCCAAATATCACCACATTTTCTAGGAAATGAGAGTACGAATATTGGCGATAGTACACAAGTCTTTTGTTTGCAGTATATAAAAGAAGATAAGAGAAAACAGAAAAAGACAAAAACTGAAAAACTGAGGTACAGATGTAGCAGAGCCAACCCGGACTCCTGTAATTGGTTAAACTATGTTATCACAAAAGATAACAAAGAGCAATGCTAATGCCACATGGCCGCTCCCCAACCATCATGTTAATGTCTCCTGATAAATCCTGTAAAAGCCCCTTTGTTTAGACATGGCACCATTTCTCACGGGTTACCATGGGAATTCTTATTGCAAATCTGAAGTATATAGAGCGTTCGTGTGAGCGGTGTGACCCCTTCTGTGTTTATATCGCATGGCATGGCCACTATAAATCAGATGGCATAAGATGTAAGCACTAAAGGCGTCACATTGCTGGAATGTGTGCTGAAAACCCCTCAAAAAGCAGTAAGGTGTCGGACCGCCACTGAACTTTTATTGATCACCTATCCTGTGCATGCAGCATTTTTCACATTTGTCAGATTTGCAATTGAATCTGGGTGTAATAAACATGTTAAAAGCTACTTGTGGACTTACTTTTAGGCAGGGGTGAACCACCTAGGCTTTGTGCCGCCTGAGGTGGACGTCAGAAAGCCGCCCCTCCCCCCGGGAGGAGAGGGCGGAGCGGAGGGGCGGGGCTGAGTGGAGGGGCGGGGCTGAGTGGAGGGGCGGAGGGAGCGGGGCGGAGCCGGCGGCATTAGCAGACAGAGAGCAGACAGGGAGAGGACCTGCTCTCTGTTAAGCGTGAGGGGCGGCCGCTGGAGCAGCGCTGCGTCCACAGAGCTGCCCCAATC
The DNA here is from genome assembly GCF_031893055.1 of Leptodactylus fuscus. Lineage (NCBI taxonomy): Eukaryota > Metazoa > Chordata > Amphibia > Anura > Leptodactylidae > Leptodactylus > Leptodactylus fuscus. Next base: position 38,781,699 of record NC_134266.1, on the reverse strand, counting down.
CACCGCTCGATTCCCATGCTGGGCTGCCGAGACAGTGACGCGAAGCCAGTCCAGGACAGCTTAGGTCAGCAAAAATGAGAGGTGCGGCGCTGCTTTTAGGGATAAGTGAAGTTGAGTCATCCTTATCAGGAGCTTGGGACCTGGCACTTGTGCGGGTACGCCAGGTGCTGACACCAGCCTTGTCTGAACCCCGGGATCTTGCCATGGGGGTACCGTACCGAGGGGGACATGTAGCAAGGCGAAAGCCCATGGATGCCACAGTCCATGATTGGGGCTGTTTGATTCATTATCACAAAGTGTGAGGAAATCCAGATTTGATGTAAAACGAATATTTCCTGAAATTCAGACGAGTTCCACTTCATCAGCTTCGATTGCTCAACTCTAATTACACCATTTGTTGGACTTGTAATCTTACCTATGTTATAACTTGTCCTTGTTCTAAGGAATACAAGAGAATACAGAAACACATCCCTACAACTTCAATTGCACCACACACAAATCTGATGAAGGATATATCCCTTTCCTAAGTGGCTGCACATTTTTTTACCATTCCAAGCGGATGTCCCACGTTGTGCAAACGCAGCTTTTTTTCTTGCAGATTTTACTATACTTTTTTGAGCTAAAGTTAAGAATATTACAAAGGGAAAGCGAAATATATATGAAGCTCTTATACTTCTCACATCGCACTCCCGGCTTTGGCTCAAAAAAACTCTGCAAAATCTGCAACAAAAAAAGCTGCTTTTCTGAAACACGAGGTGTCAGCCTGTGAGTATGTTGGCATGGAAGAATTTGGAGATGATTTTGAGGCAGATTCAATCTCACAATCAGCTCCAAATTCCACCTGCAATATCCCTGCCATACATTTCAATGGGAGGTAGTTTTTATCAGCTAGCGGAAAAAAGACGCGTCCTGCTCATTATTCAGGAGGATTCTGTCTGACTCTCCCAACAAAGTGTTTGATGGGTAGATTTTGGAATGATTTTTTGAAGCAGAATTTGGAGCAGTTTTTCAGAATCAGCAACAAAATCAGCTTTCCAATGCTACTTAAATTCCAGAAGTACAGTATATTACTGCTTGTGAACAGACTCTAGGGAAGGGGGGAGGATACGGTACCAGGGGTCATGTCCCAATGGATATATTATATGCAGAGGTTGGCCATAAGGGAATAAATGAGGAGTTGCTGTAAACTGTTGTTTATAATCGTTAGCTTTTGTAGTATATTGAAATATAATTCATGGAACCTTAATCTCCAGCTTTGTATATTGGTATCATTTATTTTATTTACATTTTTGTTTGTTGGTTTTTTCGATCATTTTGCCTCTTTGGCTCAGTGAGTTAGTTTTTGTTTATTGTCTTAGTTTTGTACTTTTGTCACCTTTCTCACATCACTTCACACTTATATCCTTCTGTTTCCCTGGTACTAACACACAGTTAGCATGAAGAGTCTTCATCACCACAGACACCAACACCAATGCTTCACACTTTGTTTATTCTTCACACACACAAATCTCTTGTAGGATACATGGCAAGATTGTGTTGTAGATCATTAGCTCTTATGGCAAACACATGTACAGATTTATATTATCACCTTCCAATTTATCTTTTTTTTAAAGAAAAAAAAATAATATATATATATATATATATATATATATATATATATACAGTATATATCCTGTTAATACTATAAAGGTGAAAGTTTGTGAGTTTGGATGTTTGTGGGTTTGTGAGTTGAATGGATTTTGTTGAAATTTCACACACACACACACACACACACACACACACACACACACACACAATGCCCAGGAAGAGGTAATAGGCTACTTTAAATGTGGGTCACTCACCCCAAATCGCCACCGTGATCCTCCAAAGAACCCTCCGGCTCGGCTGTAGCAGCTGGCATTCCGCCAGCGCTGGTCTGTCCATGCACCTCCTATTGGTGCATGGGTGGGTGTGGGCGGCCTATGGAGCCAGGGCTGCGGCACCATTCTTTGGGGGCTGAATGTGGGCGTGCCGATTGAGCAGGGACGCAGTGAGGAAGATGGTGGCAGCCCACATGGTCCTGGCGCCGCAGCTATCCCAGGCTGCCTATACTGCCTCACTTTGCGGACAGCTAAAGAGGAGACTGCTGCACCTGACACACCACATAACAGGTCAGTGCAGCAGGTTGGGGGGGGGGTATTCCGGGGGGGGGGGGGTGACCCCAGGTCGGTGTCCCAGCCGGTGTCCCCAGGGATCACCCACATTCCCCATGAACACATGTCATCCGTCGGCTCAGCCATGTCCCCTCTGCACGCTGGCACCCGGATGAGTCTCTGGGGCCGGCGTCAGGTTGATATGCCAGCTGGAAGCCTTGCACTGGCTCCCCGGCCTGTCAGTCTTTAGTTTCTATTGCAGCCTTGGCTGCGTAGCCTGCAATAGAGGCGCCGGTATTATGCAGTGCATTGCAGTTTCTTTTTCTTTCTTTCTTTGAGTTATTATCTAGTTATTGCGTTTCATTGGGTTGGCTGCTTAGTCTGTAGTTATTTTTTGTAACCATAATAATAATTTTTTCTTTTAATATAGATATTTATTTTTATATATTATGGACATTGTTATTGACATCTTCAAATTTAAAGAAAAGCAAGGGTATGTTCAGAAAAACACTAAAAAATCCAGCATGCCAAAAAAATAAAATTTAACTTTTACTTCATATTAGATAAAAAATCGTCCAATAACATGAATCGATGAATCAGATTAGGGCGGGTTCACACCTGCGCCTGAACTCCATTATGCAGGTTTCCGTTTCCTGCCCGAAATGAATGGGTTTGAAAAGTATCCGGCCGTGAGCGCCTGTGAGCGTTTTATGCTCTCCGTGACAAAACCAGTTTTTTTTAACCGGACACAAAATCGGACATGCAGGACTTTGTGTCCGATTAAAAAAAAAAAAACGTGTCGCTGCGGAGAGCACAAAACACACACGGGCGCTCACCGGCAGGCAGTAAATGCAGGTTTCTGTCTTCTGCTGGTAGAGAACGCTAACCTGCATAACGGAGTTCGGGTGCAGGTGTGAACAAAATACATCTTACAGCCTTACTCAAAGCTATGAGTAAGGGATCCACCATGCATTCCTGAAACACAGATGCTGTATTTTGTTCTTATCTGATTCATGGATTCCTGTTATTGGACTATTTTTTATCTAATAGGAAGTAAAAGTTGAATTTTATTTTTTTGGCATGCTAGATTTTTTTGTGTTTTTCTGATACCAATTTTGCCTCCATCTCAGTCTGGAGTATATTCCTTGCAGCCAAGTATATTCATACTCATGTCCCACGGTTCTATTATTTGGTTGAGCGAATTTTAATTTTTTTTTGTCAAACAAGGGTATGTTCACAGGGTGGAAAAAGTGGCCAAAACCTTTTCCGCCTTATGAACTTTCCGCAGCATCCCGCTCCTGATTAGGCTCATTCATTTGTTAGGCCCAAATCATGCAGAGAGAAAAGTACTGCATGCACCACATGGACCTATGGGGTCCATGTGGTTTCTTAGCTAACCGCTTTTAATGTGAAAAGGTTTCCTTTTCCAAATGCAGATGTGAACCAGGTCTTACATTGCTCCCTATGATTGCCTCTTGCCCAGACTGCTCCTTCAAACCCCATTCTCTAATACAGACTGCCTCCATTCATCACACCATCGACAATGGAAGAGATTGGAGGAAGTTCCAGACAAATGTAACAAAGCTTAACACGTAATACCTTCATGACAGTCCAATCACAGCAGTGTAAAGTTAAACTTTCTCCATCTATATATTGTTTGTAGACGGTACTGTGAGATGGAACCGTTCCAGCTTTAATCTTTAAGGGGTTGTCTCTGGTGAAACAACCCCTACGGCGCCCAATTGATTTCTTTAGATTTTTCTGCACATTTTAATTTTTATTTAGTCTCTTCCTTTTTTTTTTTAAGTTGATTTTCTCAATACCCATTTTGTTAGAATAATTCCTTTCAACGTTATAATTTAGTTTTTCTGTATCTTTTCTATTTCATGTTTATCGTGTTTTATTTTACGTGCTTCACATATTGCCAATCCGTGCCCGCACCGTTGAATAGCTCTTTATTCTGTAGACAAGTTTTTCTTTAGCAACTTAAAGAACATGATGAACTTTAATAGATTTTAAAGTAAAGGAAAGGAATGTGCTGTAGAATATAATGGGGACAATTTGTATTTGGATGGTTAAATTCTATGCTAAATTACCCTGAAGTGTACACTAATGAACAAAAGCTTATATTGCTTGCTTGTGAAGAGCTGACCATTGAGGATGCATGGCACGGCGAATCAATATTGTGCTTCAGCTAGAGGGTTAAACGCGCTTAAAACCTGAATATGAAATCTCTACCATTGCTAATCACTTGTAGCAGCTCCTTGCATATATGTAAAGTCTCTATTGTGCTATATAAAGCAGAGGTGGCGGATTCTATGGGAGCTTTTGACACATTGAGGGCTGTGCATGCTGTTATCCTTCCACAATCCTATCCTGCGTGAGCCTTCTCCAGAATCGCTGTGCATTCCTCTCCTAGAAAACTCTTTTCAGCTCCAGCCTCACTTGAAAGATTACCACATCCACTAATTAGGACTCCCGCTATGATTAAAAAGACATTTCAAATTAGAACCGCCATACTGCGGACCGCCGAAGAAAACAGCTCCTCGAGAAGCCAGCAGGAAATTTGTTTTTATTTTTCTGTAGAGCTGAGATGGCACAGACAGCTGGTGCAGACACAGGGGTCAACCCAAGTACAATATTATGGAAGTGTTCGGAGACCTTATGGTGACAACAAGGTCAGTTTGAGGGCATGCCCACATTTGACGACACCCAGCTACCACGTTCGCTTATCACATTTGTAGAACATCTCATGTCAGATCAGAAGATCTGAATCCATACAGTACAAGATGTGATAACCATGCAGCGGAAAACAAGGTTAATGACTTTCTCATGCATAATGCAAGGCTTATGAACAATTAATTTTGCTCCACTTCAGGCAATGAAGTTCTGACATATGCAGTTGCCATGCAGGAAAAGAAGAATAATATTACTTTGCCATCATGGAAACCGATTAGGAATTTTAAAAGGATATTGGTTTCTTGACAAAAATTTTAATATCCTGTCCTAAGGATAGGTTACTAATGTTAGATTGGGGAGGGTTGGACACCTGGCACCCTCTTGGATTATCTGTTGTCAGTATCTGATACACAGAGAATGGAGCAGGAAGCAGACATGTCTGTTCTCGGGGGAGTGGCCAAATCAGGTATTGTCACTCAGTTCCTCAGTGCTGTCTGCTCCCTGCTCCATTATCAGATGCTAAGAACAGCTTATCAATTGGGGTGTTGGGAGTCAAACCCCCACAGATCTGATATTAGTCACCTTCCAAACTATAAATATAGTACTCCTTTGCCTACAAAACACTTTGGTGAAGAAGGACAACCGAAGGGGAACATTCACATCCTGCATGTGTATATTAACTATAGTAAATTCATATGTAAATGGTGTGTATATATGTTATTTAGAACCAGTACAAGTATATAAGTAGACATTTGTAAGCTGTGAGATGCTCTCAATCCAGGGTTCAGGAAGAAAAAGCGGTTGAGGACGTGAGGAAAACCAGTCCCTCCTCTCTACATTCACTATGGGAAGAGAAAACAGGTATTAAGTGGAGAACAGCCGGGCATACCGCCACTCACCATGTACTTTTGGATTGTTTTATGATGGATCAAGATTAAAAGTTGTGTTTTATAAAGATTTATTTTATCCTATGATGTGATTCAACTTATCTGGAGCCGAAGAGGTCTTACATCTGAGCAAAGTTAAAAAAGATGATCTGGAGTGGAGCAGAATATTCTGAGGACTTCCTGCGAATGGGCTGAGTATATACCTTTTCCCTTTTTCCTTATATTAATGCATATTGAGTGGAGAACATCCAGGAACTAGAGAAGAATTAAAGGGGTTTTCTGGGGGGAAAAAAAATCTTTTTTTTAAAGAAAAGGTATTTTAGTACTATTAATGGGTTAATAATTGCATCAAAATACCTTTAGCAGTGTTGTCAGTGATTTTTGTCTCACTCTGGGACCTCCTGCCATCCTCTACATTTGTTTACATGCTTCTTGCTGTCCTAGTCTACAACTCCCATGAGCCCCCTCTCTCACACCCCTCCCTGTTTCCCTAGCTAGTCCGTGGAATACTAGCCCTATCTATCTATCTATCTATCTATCTATCTATCTATCTATCTATCTATCTATCTATCTATCCATCCATCCATCCATCCATCCATCCATCCATCCATCCATCCATCCATCCATCTATCTATCTATCTATCTATCTATCTATCTATCTATCTATATATCCCTCTCTCTATCTATCTACCTCATTAAGCCCCAATCCCCCCCCCCCCACAATCATACTTACCTGTCTTCTGTGTCCTGGAGTTCAGCGTCTTCAGTCCTGTCAGCATCTTCTTCTGTGGACTTCTTGCACATGTGTATATTGCAATCTACACTTCTGCCGGCATCTGTACAATAAAGCTCTATTGCGCAGGCATCGGCAGAAGCAGAGGAAGTGCCGCTTGGTGCCAGAAGAATGAAGATGGGTAAGTATGAGAGGGATGGGGGCATTTTGGTGACGCTTTGTTTCCGGAAATGCAGAAACGGAACATCACCAAATCATCAGAAAATGTACCTGGGGTGGTCACAGGACTGCCCCAGGTATATAGGTAAATATAGATTGTTAAAAAATAAAGTCAATTAGAAATTAAGTTGGGGAGGGGGTTTAGTTTACGGATTGAGTTTCTAATTATCCCAGACAACACCCTTAAGAGTATGCTTATAAGGGCTGACAAAGGGTCCATCACCTGCTTACAATAATGGGAACTTTACCTCACATTGCTATGTTACTGTGGGTTGTTACCATGTTTGACCATTGGCACAACTGTAGTTTTCTACTGGGAGTTCTGGGAGGAGAGGAGTGATTTGGATTCTCCCTGTAAGATGAGACAATGGACTGTATTTATGATGAGCTTTGCGCTGTCTAGAACTACGAATTCCATTTCCGGTTTTAGACATATTTATGATTCTGCCTTTGGAGCGTCATAAATTCAGTGCACTTTCCAAGGCGCCAAAATTCTGGCTCAATTTCTGATGCAACAAAATGTCTTGCTGTCTTATTCGCCAAAATTCTATCTCACGTTCCGAATAGACGGGTCTTACCACACAAATAGAAGAAATCTGACAATATGAGGAAAATTTTAAGAGAATATTTCAAAAACGATTTCAGTACATATGTATGTATATATATGTATATATATATATAAAATCTCAAAACTGAAAATTTTCATTACCATTCATAGAATAGTACATTTATATTTTCTACAGTAAGTGAATCTTCCCCAAGTTTACTCCATTTTTTTTCTGGCTTTGTTTGCACCAGAATATCTGCAACAAAATGGGACTTTTAAAATTCATAAAAATGTTGAATAGTTAGATAAAAGTAATTGTGACAATTTTGGTGCTCAAGTTAGAAAATTTGATAAATATCTTGCCAGTCATAGATTTCTGGGATGGGGTTGCACAATTATTTAATAAATATGTCATATCTGATGTGTTCCATAACTTTTGGCACAAAAACTACATAAAAGTGTTGTAATTTATTTGTTATATATATATATATATATATATATATATATATATATATATATATATATATCAGTAAGTTTTCTCTTCCCATCTGGATGAGGGAGGAAAGGAAGTTGTGTGAGTCAGAGCCCTGAGCTAGGCTGGTGACAACAGCTCTGCAGTCAGGATTTATCCCTGTTAGGGTCAGTTCACACGTGAACTGCCCGCGCGGGTTTTGACACCGAGAGAGACGCGGCGAGCTGCGTCTCTCTCTTGTCAAAACCCGCCTGCCGCGACCATCGCGGTCGTGGCTTTCCCCTCCGCTGTTGGCTCAAATGAATGAGCCGACATAGGAAGGAGATGCCGGGGGGCGGAAGCCGCGCGGCTTCCGCCTGAAGAAAGGGCATGTCCTTTCTTTTCTCCGCTAGCGGCAGCCTGCCGCTTGGGGACCCCCCAAATGGGAACATAATCCGCACAAAAAAGCGGTTGCAGCACTTTTCTCTGCATTTTTCACGTGGAGAGCGGAACAGAATCCCCGAACGCAGATGTGAATTAGGCCTAAGACTCACAAAGAGGCATTCCTAGAGAAACCCGATTCCTATCTGTCCAAAGGACAAGTCAGACTTAATGTGATCACATGAATCTCATCAACAGCAACCTCAACTTAAAGGGGTATTCCAGTCTTAAGTTATATCCTATCCATAAGATAGAGGATAACTTGCAAAACAGTGGGGGACCGACCACTGATCAGTAGAACAGAGAAGTCATGTCCCCATTTCTGAATAGAGGTGTGTACTGTTACATTCATTGCAAGAGGAGCGTCGCATGTAGCCATAGTACAGCACTTGACACTCCCACTGAAATGAATGGAGCGTTGCGTGTCCATCTCTATTACTACTCCATTCAGAAAGCTCCCCACTCTCTTCATTTGTGGTGGTATCAACGATCAGATCCCCACTGTAAGTTATCCCGTATCCTGAAGACTTCTCAATATGGGAATATCCCTTTAAGATTGTTGTGAAAGTTCTTTATAAATTCCTATTAAGCTAAATGTAAGCCACTAGACATTGTTCCTGTTAGATGTCTCCATGCCAAATTGATGATTTGGCCTCCTTCTGTCAATAATAGCAATACCAGGTTGTTTTTTTACACTTCTCAAACATCTACACAACAAGGGCAAGCAGATGACAAATCAATAGATCTGCAAAATATTTTATGTTTTGCTGACTGTGGCTGTCTATATGGCAGGGAAATCAATTTTATAGCAGGTGCCAGTGAAACCCAGATGGACTATATCTCGAAACCCAAAGCAGCCACATGGGCTGCAATACCCACTGTTACACAGCAGATACAAACCAATGCTATCTGATTCAACTGGCACTAATATGCCGCGATTCCGTAAGTCCTGTAATCATTTTGGGCAAGTTTGCATTACATCCTGCAAATATTCTGTAAATATAAGATTCCATATTTCAATATCTAAGTTTTAAGTTCTTTTGTAATCGATGTGGCATATTTTAAAATGTTTTGTCTTTTCCATTGTGATACGGCATGGCGTACAATCGTTCAGTGTTCTCTTATATGCCATAAGGATATGTCCACACATAGTCCAGATTTGTGGGTGGAAAATCTGCAGGGGAATAAAGGTTCAGCAAACTGGATGAGATTTTAACATGGAAAAATGTTAGCAGATAAATTGATATGGGGCACAGATTGTAAATAGATATCATGTTAACACTTTGTACTATACGTGGAATTTGCCCTGTATAGTACTTGCTGCACAATGTCTCACCAGACACAAGCCCTTTAAGCAGCCCTTTAACCCCTCTTGACGTGTGTTACAAATACTTAGATTCCCTGTGAAATAACAATTATGGAGCATCTTTCTCACAACCCGACATTGGGTCATTCCTCTCTTATTCCTCCTGAATATTTATGAACAAATAGACAACTAGGCGTTACTATTAGGCTGAGTTCAGGGTATTTACAGGGTATTTTGGTCAGGATTTTGAGGCGGATTCCACCTCGCCAAAAAAAAATGGGCTCCCATTGAAATCATTGGGATCTGTTCAGTTCTTTTTTCCGCGAGCCATTTGTTCCGGCTCCTGGAAAAAAGAAGGAATATGCTCTTTCTTCAGGCGGATACCACGGCCAGATATCCACCTGAAGACACTCTCCCTCCCGACTAGGCCCATTCATTGGAATCCGGAGAGGAGTGCCGCGACTGGATGCAGGTGCACTGCACTGGCATCAAGTCGCGGCTACCCGTTTCTTGGACCGGAATCTGAGGCGGCCTGCATGTCAAACTCCGGTCCAAAATACCCTGGCCGTAAACTTGTCCAAGCAGTGGGTTCATGAGACATTGTCAGTACTCACTGCATACTGCATGGTGGACTTTTTGGGGTTTCTCACTCACAAAACACTATTATATTGAGGTGAACCTCAGACCCCGAGTATAATACGTGGAAGTCAAGTGGAGATGAGAGAAAATAACCAACACTCCCCTTCTGGGCAGTCCGGCGATCCCCGGGTGTTATTTTCAGGCCCAGTCTAGCCCCCATGTGATGTCACAGGCCCCAAGGTCACCACTGACAACTCTGATTAGGTCTCAGCAGTCACATGGGGCATATCGAGCAACATGACTTCAGACGGAGGCCTGAAGAGGACGTCAGGTTAGGTACCACCGCGCACTGAGAAGCTGCCCAGCAGACGTGGGGCAAGGTGAGTATAGGTGTTTGTTATTTTTCCTCACCTCCCCTGGACATCCATTTATTATACTATGGGGTCTACTGAGACCCCAGAATAAAGGAATAGCATTTACGGTTCTATCCCAACAACTCTGGTACAAAACAAACGGAGGTCCAGACCTCATGAATATTCACTAAACAAACCTCAGGAGGTTCCTCCATCTCTAATTATGAATTTCAAGTAGGGTTCCACTATTGCTAATATTATAGGGGCCTGATACAGATTTTGCATTGGGCCCCCGGGTCTTCATGTTACCTTTGGTAGTACTAAATATTGGCCTAGAAGTAGAATCTCCCTGGCAATGGACAGGGCTGTTCAATATTCTTCTGAACAGAGCAAATTTTTCTTTAGTATTGGGAAGCAGCTGCATGAGGCAGAAATAAATGAAGATGTCCAGTCATTTTTCTCTTGTAATGAATCTTCCCCCCCATATTTAGCTCCACACAGTGTTCTCACATGGAGGCCACATAGCTAATCTGTGAAACAATTCTCCCCACACCGATCACATCCATTAGCTGAGATGTCCCAGTCTATTGTTTACTGCTTTTGCCATTGATGCAAGGTCTACAAAAGAAAGATGGAGTGTGTTAGAAAACGAGAAAGACAACAATACAAAAGGTGAATTAGTCAAGGACGGAGTGACCGTGAGAAAAGCGACATTCTTTTATATACATGTTTACAGGCCTACAACATTGGCCTTGAGAATCAGACTGCGTCTCATAGGTGCATTTTGTGTAGACTTTTTGGATTATTATAAAGTTTATCTGATTTTAGCTTTATATTTCTACATCTTCCCCCTCTTATTTTATGGCACTTTACTGCAATAAAAATAGTTGCATTATGTGACTTGATCAAGGTTTGAGGACTTGACCTAGATCAGTTTTGTTTGCATTACGTTGTGTTAATGGTAAAAGTATATTATTGTAGGATGTATAGGATATAGATGTATAGGATATGGCTAGAATAAAACAGCTCATGTGGTTCCCGCAATCTGTGATATACCGTATATTAATGTACTCTGTCTGATATTCAGCCATCAAGCTATCAAATGCATGGTGTATAGTAGGGTTCCATATATGATTTGTATCCATACAATGGGCTGTATATATGTCTGATTTGATATGTAAGCTTTCCATCTGAACTGAGGCCTGAAATTACTGGACCTGAGAATGATTTCATCTTTGGCCCAGATTCATCATGGCATGAGGAAGGGACGGTGCACTTCCCGAAACGCGTAGCCACATGATGCTAAGATTTCTTTAACCTACTCCGTATTGCAATTTTGTAATCGTTTTATGGAAGACAAATAAAAGTTACTTTTTATTACACCTACCTGGTCGACGATGGATCTCTCTGTTTGAATTGGTATCAGCTGGTTGGAGTCTCCATTGGTTTTCATGCTTTCCAGGAGGAAAATCAGGACAATGCAACAAAAAAAAAAGCTACATTTCTGCAACGTGGGGCCTCAGCCTTAATGTGTCAGAGTTAATTTCAGGAGTCATCACTAGCACATTAAGGCTAAGGCCCCACGTTGCGGAATCGTGGATTTTTTTTATTGCAGATTTTGTTGTGTTTTTTTGAGCCAAAGCCAAGAATGGCTACAAAAGGAATGAGAATTATATAGGAAGTTCTTATAGTTCTCCCTTCTGCTCAAACCACTCCTGGCTTTGGCTCACAAAAATGCAACAAAATCTGCAACAAAAAAAGCTGCATTTCCGCACCGTGGGGCCTTAGCCTAAAAGATTTTCAGTATTGAACTAAGGCATGAATGAGGATTGGGTCCCTAAAGCCTTAACGATATGCTGCTGGTTGAGGAGCCCCAGACCATTATATTACAAGGGAACACTTACATTGCTTCTGTTTTGAAAGCTGAAAGTAAGGACAAATATACAGTAAGGATAATGGTTGTTTTGCAAGAAATAAAAAACCAGTACAGGTTACAAATCATATTTTTCAATTTCCGATTCTGCAAAACATAAAGTGTAAATCAAGGCGTCCAGCAGGTTGTAAAATTCTGACAAAACACTTGCTGGTATCAGATATTCCTGATCTCATGCCTGTCACTAGGTGTAAAGGATGGCACGAAACCACTGTAAGTATAAGGTCATGCTGGTTAGAGTAGTAATATAGCAGTTTGGCTATGTGTCTTAGTGTTATTCTTAGGTAAGATAAATTACAATAGGAAATTTTCGGGAACAGACTTTGGCATAGTTCTAGTAATGCATTGCACAGACTGGACCATTTATTCAGCCTTTTCCATTCCTCTTTAATTTCCTTGCTCAAACACAACACAGAAAATCCTCTCGAGATCGGCCTTATTTATATTAATTTCAAATATTTTTTTAGATTTTATCGGCGTTCACGTCATTTCACCAAAGATTACTTCATGTGGGAATGGTTAGTAGATAATCCTCTACAATTCATTAAAAAAATAAATCAGTTAAAGCAATTTCTGTAACTGGAAGTCGGCTTTGAAAGAGCTGTTGGAATTTGATAAAAGCAATATTTTGGGTTATATCAAAAAAGTAGTTAGCGCAGTATCTGCATGAACATCTAGAATGGGTCCACGTTCCCTGTTGCTGGGACAATCTAATTGTGCAAATATATGCCTCAGAAGTTAGAGCTCACAGGAAGATGACAGATTCAAGGAATACATCAATAAAGGGAAAAAAAAATAGGATTTATCTTAATGGTAATCCTGGCGAAAGACCTTGAAAGGGTTTATACATGTAAATTAATTATCAACACGGTAAATGAAATCAAACTGTTCATATAGAAATCTAGAATTGGCTCAGAAGTGCGGCACACCAAGGCGCTATCATAAGGACTGAGCAGCAGCGAAATCAAGATGTATACAAGTAAGACTCCTGAAGTTCGGTTCTTTGCCTAAAACACTCCACATGCTCAGGACTGGTTAAATGGAAAAACGATGGAGACCAGGCCATTGGTTAGAGGCAGTATTACTGGGCACACATCACATTTAGGACAGACGATCAGGATTTATGGTAGAAAAATCTCCCTGGGAGCAACATGGTGGCTCAGTGGTTAGCAATGCAGCCTTGCAGCACTGGAGTCCTGGGTTCGAATACCGCCAGGAACAACATCTTCAAGGAGTTTGTATGTTCTCCCCGTGTTTGTGTGGATTTCCTCCCATTCTACAAAGACATGCTGATAGGGGGAAAAATGTACGTTGTGATCCCTATATGGGGCTCACAATCTACATTAAAAAATATAAAATACAGTCACATTCTTTTACTGCTGTAGATTTGGCAAGAGAGTGTCCAGTATAAACTGAGTAACTAATTTTTCATAGAGGTTGTCCAGGAATAAAGAAAAAAGCTAAAAGCAGGAACTATGGTATATTATAAATGTAACGTGTGCAAACCTAATAAATCACTTGTAGGTTCATCGGTCCTGTAATCCTGAGCTTTATATGCATGTGACCCGACAACCAACCACCGGCCTCAGAAGCCTGTTGTTACGCATGTTAGTAGCACATTGAAGCTAGTGATTGGCTGAGGTGGTCATGTGCATGTGCGCCAAGGTCAGGAACCACCAGAACAGCAACAATCCAATGATCCCTAGACATCCCATCCAATCCTACTGAAAAGCACAGTCAATAAAGTTTATTATAGTAATGACAAATGTTTACAATTTTTGCTATGTAGTATAAGTTTATCTTTAATAGAGTCAATGACAGATATATGTAACTGTAATGTCAGAGAGCACAGCATCTCCCCCTGCATACTCAGCTGTCAGCTTACCTCTGGTTCACACTGTTCGGTTTCTGACTCTCCGTGCTGCTGTGTATTTCCTCCAGCTGCTGCTCCTGGTCCTGACCATAGGCTGGACGTTCCTTCCCTCACACCAACTTAACATGCACATCTGTGGACCCTCCAGCCAATCCCAGATTGTAATGGTCTATTTATACCTGATTAGTCTCTAGCACTGAGCAACATATGTCCTTGGTTAGCCAGGTCCTCCGAGAGTTTTGTCATTGTGTTCCTTCTTGATTGTCCATGTCTTGGCCTTGACCTTGGCCTGTTTCCTGAATATACTGCTGATTCTGTTCCTGATCTTCTCTCTATGACCTTTTGGCTTTCTTTGACTCTGTATCTACACTATCTGCCCCACACCTTCAGACTGGACTTGGCCAATCTCTTGCCTGACCCTCTGCAGCTTTGCACCGGTGTATCTCTGGTCTTTGGTTCAGCTGCCACCTACATTGGGACCACAAAAAGCAACATGGTAGTCTTCCTGCAGCAAAGACCAGATCCCTGTACAGGGAGGTTAATTGGACTAGCTGGCATTACATTACTATATCTCTATGCAGTTTCATTTTTTAATCCATAAATTGGAGGCTCCTACCTCAGTGGTACTCTAAGCACCTTGTCCATGTGCTACTATAAGTCCAATAGTAAGGGTAGACCGGTGACTGCACTTGTTCTGTGATGAATTTAAATAGGAGGAAATGTACAGTCCTATGAAAAAGTTTGGGCACCCCTATTAATCTTAATCATTTTTTGTTCTAAATATTTTGGTGTTTGCAACAGCCATTTCAGTTTGATATATCTAATAACTGATGGACACAGTAATATTTCAGGATTGAAATGAGGTTTATTGTACTAACAGAAAATGTGCAATATGCATGAAACCAAAATTTGACTGGTGCAAAAGTATGGGCACCCTTATCATTTTATTGATTTGAATTCCCCTAACTACTTTTTACTGACTTACTGAAGCACAAAATTGGTTTTGTAACCTCAGTGAGCTTTGAACTTCATAGCCAGATGTATTCAACCATAAGAAAAGGTATTTAAGGTGGCCAATTGCAAGTTGATCTCCTATTTGAATCTCCTCTGAAGAGTGGCATCATGGGCTACTCAAAACAACTCTCAAATGATCTGAAAACAAAGATTGTTCAACATAGTTGTTCAGGGGAAGGATACAAAAAGTTGTCTCAGAGATTTAACCTGTCAGTTTCCACTGTGAGGAACATAGTAAGGAAATGGAAGACCACAGGGACAGTTCTTGTTAAGCCCAGAAGTGGTAGGCCAAGAAAAATATCAGAAAGGCAGAGAAGAAGAATGGTGAGAACAGTCAAGGACAATCCACAGACCACCTCCAAAGAGCTGCAGCATCATCTTGCTGCAGATGGTGTCACTGTGCATCGGTCAACTATACAGCGCACTTTGCACAAATAGAAGCTGTATGGGAGAGTGATGAGAAAGAAGCCGTTTCTGCACGTACGCCACAAATAGAGTTGCCTGAGGTATGAAAAAGCACATTTGGACAAGGCAGCTTCATTTTGGAAACAAAAATTGAGTTGTTTGGTTATAAAAAAAGGCGTTATGCATGGCGTCCAAAAAGAAACAGCATTCCAAGAAAAACACATGCTACCCACTTTAAAATTTGGTGGTGGTTCCATCATGCTTTGGGGCTGTGTGGCCAATGCCGGCATCGGGAATCTTGTTAAAGTTGAGAGTCGCATGGATTCCACTCAGTATCAGCAGATTCTTGAGAATAATGTTCAAGAATCAGTGACGAAGTTGAAGTTACGCCGGGGATGGATATTTCAGCAAGACAATGATCCAAAACACCGCTCCAAATCCTCAGGCATTCATGCAGAGGAACAATTACAATGTTCTGGAATGGCCATCCCAGTCCCCAGACCGGAATATCATTGAACATCTGTGGGATGATTTGAAGCGGGCTGTCCATGCTCGGCGACCATCTAACTTAACTGAACTTGAATTGTTTGTCCAAAATACCTTTATCCAGGATCCAGGAACTGATTAAAAGCTACAGGAAGCGACTAGAGGCTGTTATCTCTGCAAAAGGAGGATCTACTAAATATTAATGTCACTTTTCTGTTGAGGTGCCCATACTTTTGCACCAGTCAAATTTTGGCTTAATGCATATTGCACATTTTCTGTAAGTACAATAAACCTCATTTCAATCCTGAAATATTACTGTGTCCATCAGTTATTAGATATATCAAACTGAAATGGCTGTTGCAAACACCAAAATATTTAGAACAAAAAATGATTAAGATTAATAGGGGTGCCCAAACTTTTTCATAGGACTGTATAATGAGCTTTATTGAGGTTGCTATAGACAACAGGTAGGAGACTGTAGAATATCAATAGTAACACTGGTGTGTATGGTATACTGTATGGTTGATATACTGTACATAGGAGAGCTACAGTAAATGGACTATATACTAAGCTGGTAGGCAAGTTGCCTACTGGTGTAGTTGTAAGATGTTGGAGCTATATACCTTGAACACTTGGCTGTTTTCCCTATCAGAGTATGTAACCTCCAGGAAGGTAGGTGCAGGAACGCAAAAGTGACTTACATGCATAGGAACCACATAGGTGCAGGGCTAGGGGAGTTTCATGCTGTGAATAGGTGCATTGCAGTCACATGTTGCACTGTTATGTTACGTACTGTTATCTCTTGCATTGACCTGTGCATTATGTTGTACTTGATATGCTTAGCATCTGCATGTGTAATGTTGCAGGTCATCACATGGTTAGTCATTTTGACCTTTACAAAAGACAGTATCTCTGCTCACTCTTAGAATGAAGTTGCACTATGGGGTAGGGTATTTGTTATTCCTGGTGTTATCTACTGACGTTAGGCATTACCTAGGCTACCTAAGGCTAAAGCCCCCATGTTGCGGAAACGCAGCTTTTTTGTTGCAATTTTTTCAAGCCAAAGTCAGGAGTGGATTGAGCAGAAGGTAGAAGTATAATGACTTTATATATATCTCCCATTCCACTTGGAGTCATTCTTGGCTTTGGCTCAAAAAACTGCAAAAATCTGCAACATAAAAAGCTGCATTTCTGCATCGTGGGGCCTTGGCCTAAGGGTGCATGCACACTACGTAACGCCGGGCGTGTATGAGAGCCGTACACGCCGGCATTACAGCAGGGCTGCCGAACACTTCCCATTCACTTCAATGGGAGCGCTCGTAACAGCGGCGTTTACGAGCGCTCCCATTGAAGTGAATGGGAAGTGTTCGGCATCCCTGCTTTAATGCCGGCGTGTACGGCTCTCATACACGCCCGGCGTTACGTAGTGTGCATGCACCCTAAGACAGGCAAATAGCTTGCTATTAACCCCTTAGCGACCCTTGACGTAACTGTACGTCATGGGTCACATGGGGATGTATGGAGCGAGCTCACACGCTGAGCTCGCTCCATACACGGCAGATGCCGGCTGTATAATACAGCCAGGACCTGCCAATAACAGCAGCGGTCGGTGCCCGAGCCGATCGCTGCTGTTAACCCTTTACACACTGCGGTCAAACGTGACCGCAGTGTGTAAACGGCGCCGGCGGCATGGGCGCCGCCATGTTTCCCCAATCGCCGCCCTCCTGAACATCACATGAGGGCGGTGATCGGTTGCTATGACAGCCGGAAGCCTATTGAAGGCTTCCAGGCTTGTCTCTGCTCTAGATCTATTAGACGATGCCAGAGGCCAGAGGCATCGTCTAATAGAAGTGCTGCAATTTTCCTATTCACTGCAATACTGTAGTATTGCAGTGAATAGTATGAGCGATCAGACTCCCTAGGTTTCAAGGTACCTAAGGGGTCTGATCATAAATGTAACAGAAGAAAAAAAAAAGTTTTTAAAAGTATTAAAAAAATAAAAAAAATATAAAAGTTCAAATCACCCCCTTTCCCTAGATTAGCTATAAAAGTAATTAAAGAACATTAAACATAAACATATTAGGTATCCCTGCGCTCCAAAATGCCTGAACTATTAGAATATTAAAACATTTATCCCGTACTGCGAACGGCGTAGCGGCAAAAAAAATAAAAACAGCCAAAAAGCGTTTTTTTCAACACTTTGCCTCCTATAAAAAATTGAATAAAAAGTGATCAAATCATCGGATCTTTCCCCAAATGGTATCAATAGAAACGTCATCTTGTCCCGCATAAAAAGACACCACAACCAGCTCCATACATGGAAATATGAAAAAGTTACAGGTGTTAGAACATGATGACACAAATTTTTTTTTCTATTTTGCAAAGTTTATCATTTTTTTAAAAGTATCAAAAAATTTCAAATACTATATAAATTTGGTATCACCGCGTTCGTACTGACACGTAGAACACAGGTAACATGTCATTTGTACCAAACAGTGAATGCTGTAAAAATTAAACCCATAAGAAAATGGCGCAAATGCATTTTTTCTCCAATTGCGCCTCATTCTGAATTTTTTTCCAGCTTCCCAGTACATTGCACAGCATATTGAATGGTGCCATTACAAAGTAAAATTTGTCCCGCAAACAATAAGCTATCATGTGACTCTGTGAACTGAAAAATGAAAAAGTTATGGCTCTTGAAATGTGAGGAGGGAAAAACGAAAATGCGAAACCAAAAAATGGCCTGGTCCTCAAGGGGTTAAAGGGAGTTTGTCAGAAAGAAAATCAGTATCAACTAAAGACAGTACCTTGTAGGGTGGCTTCTATACTTTCCAAAGATGTCTCTTTTATTCTGTATTGCAGCTCCATTTTCATGAAAATCATCAAAGAGGCTTTTAGGGATGTGTCTTCTCCTACAAGGACTTCACTGTCCACTCTATGAGCAGACAAAGTGGGACAAAGTGTAAGATGTCATTCAAGTATTGGGGGGCATTGCTGGGCAGGAGCTGGTGCAGTTATTTAGAGCAAAGAATGAAACATTGTCCATACAGATGTCACCATTGCTGAGATTCATACCCAGGACCCGGTGCTAAAAGCCTCCATTCTGCCTATTATCTTTAAAAATTACAAAGTAATGCAAAAATGTGCAATCTGCAGCTCCTGTTTCTTCTATACTACACTTGCAGATGTTGAGTAAGTGATGCTCAAAGATTTCTGTAAGTATTTCTTAGGTAAGCATGGATGGACATAGTTTATCGGGGCTAGATTTACACAATTGCATTTTTTGATTCAGTTTCGAATGTCAAAACCAGGAGTGAACTGACAAAAACAAGAGACCTATATAACTATAGAGAAGACCTATAGATCTATGTATGTTCTTTCCATTTACAATTGAATGTGTATCCTTTTTAGATTGACACAGGCACCACTGGAAATATAGATATATAGCTATCCTTAGACTTACTGGGGGGAATTTACTGCTAACCCATCTACACCAGTTGTCTGGCATAGATGGATATAAATGAGGTACATCTTTGAAAGATTGACCTTTCTTGTGCCCAAGATGCTCCAAAATATTCCTGTTAGAATCTGGGCCGGAGCCTCCACTGAGGCTGCCAGCCCGCTCTGTTTCCAGTGCCGTGTGCAACTCTTCTGGTCCCTGTGGGGGAGGACCAGAACCTCGGCAATAGTCTGTGGGGTTTGCCGGTCTCTTCTTGGGGTCAGCGGCAGGCCGGAGGCTATTTAGGCCTCATTCTGGCTCCAGGCCACCACTGGTTAATCAGTTTCCTCTGGGAATCAGCTCACCTGTGTTTCTACCCTTGCCTGTCTTGCCTTTTCCCTGCCTTCCTGTTTTGGCCTCCATGTATGACCCTGTTTGCCTCCTAGACCACCTCTCCATGACCTGTGAGTTGGATACCTCGTGACCTCCAGTGTATGACACCGGCTTGCCTGAAGACTACTTTACCTTGACTTGTGATTTGCATACCTCGTGACCTCCAGTGTATGACCCGGCTTTTCTGATTGCTCTTCTGCTGCACCCTCTTGTACCTCGTAACCTCCTGTGTACCGACCCAGGTTGTTTGATGACGTCCTGACTACCCCTGGATTCTGCATGACCTCCTTTGTCCCGACCTGGCCTGTACGACTTTCCTGTGGTGCTTCCACCATCCCCTGGCAATCATCTGTAGTACAATCAACCTTGCTGACCAGTTTCTCCTATTTCTTCACCCAACGGGGTGAGTGGTTTTCAGGTTTTCTGGTTCCACTGCAACTTGGGGTGCGCTGTGCGTGTGATTCTCTCTGGGCTGCTGCGGTTCTGGGTCGCACAATTTACCAAGTCTATCTACACCATCAGGAGCTCTGGTGAAGACCTCTGGGGCCTGGTTCTGCTCCGGTTTGAAGAGCTTTGTACACTTGGTGCTGTTTAGCCTTGTTGTGTGGGGGACTCTGGTTTTCCGGGACTAACTGTCCATTGTTATTGCACTGGGTTCCTAACAGTTCCTTCTGCACCCTGCTTTTTACAAAATTGGGCAAAGCAAGGTAGAGATCAAGCAGAACCAGGTTGGTACACCTTGGTCAGTAAGCTGGTGTTAGTTATACCAGACATAAGCGGCAGTCAGTGCCAAGCATGAATTTCAATTCTGGCACATGGGAGAGGCTAGAACCTCGAAATAATTCTGATCTCTTACCAATGACTGACATATAGAGCACCAGCCTAAATAAATTCCCCCTGCTATGTTGCCATCAGAAATCAAAAAATATTGTAAAAACTGTAACCAAACTCTTGCCGTATCTGGCTTTATAATCCGGGTGTGTATGGCAAGTCTTGCCTTTAGAATAATGTTAGATTTATCTGAACAAGGATTGGTTGCTGGATTTTTTGCTATTCTAAACAATTGCCCCATGTGTCACCTGCCCCTTTGGACACGTCTGAGTTTTTTGTGACATTTATCCTTGAACATAGCCCCCTCGAGGGTTCATATTTTTTTTCTTACAGATTTTTGCAAAGGCTTAAATAAGATTCTTAAATAAGATTATGTATAGCTCTTGGAAGTGAATACAAAAGGCCGAACGTGCATTACTAACAAAATATGAACAGAATACAGAAGGGTTGCTCTATTGTCAAGATAGAAAAAAAATAAAAATTCACCTGTATAAAAATGTAACGCTGCAATAATACAATTCCATTATACGGCAGAAATCCTTTGCCTTGCTGCTTAGTATACGGGATTCAAAGCATTTAAGATGCAAAACAACATGTAGAGAAGGAAGCTCCTGGGACCGCTCCACATATGTTGGGATCTGACGCCGGTCCTCGTCATAAACAGGGCTAGATCCCTTCAGAGACCGGCAGCTCCAGGATACGTCTCACTGGGAAGAGGCTGGCAACCTGAAAACAGCTACAAGCATTTTCATTTATTTCACAGCCTGAGCCCTCCTGTCTCTGACAGGTAGAGGATCCTCGCATCCCCTCCCTCCTGCCATTGGGGTCTCTCTCCATGCAGTCACATTCTTTCTGATGCCTCTGGCTGTTTTCAAGTTTTATTAAATTTGCAAGTGAAATGATGAAGCCGGGAAGACTTTATCCTTCAGAAGTGACACCTCAACCCTTGAAATCAAACCTGGGCTGTGATTTATTTGGCTGGAATAAAACATGTAAGAAACCGAAAATAAACACAAGTAAGAAGGAGATGTAAATTGGCCTTAATTCTAAACCAACGTCAGCATTCTTCGCATACACAGGCTAAGCCTTGTAAGGGAGACAGCGATGCGTGTCAATTATTTATCTGCACAACCACTTAGCTTTTGCTTTGTATTATGGGAAAAGACGTGTTTTTAGAACATAAAAAAAGCTTGCCCTTGCCGAGCATGGTATAAAGCCAATTTATAAGAGCAATAGCAGTCTGGAGCGGGCAAAGCATATCCATTGTATCTAATTTATTGAACATTACTATATGCCTAACTATACATTGATCATATAGACTTAACCACAGCTCCTTACTGATGTCTAATATAGCACGGAGGGTATACCCAGGTGACGTGAGATCTGCTGAGTGTACAAAAGGCCTCCAGTACTTTATCATGGGTGTCAGGGAATGTTCAACACACGTATAAAACATAATCAATGTAAGGTAGGTCTATAGTCATTTAAAGTGTTGGCCAAAAGTATTGGCACCCCTGCAATTCTGTCAGATAATACTAATTTTCTTCCAGAAAATTATTGCAATCACAAATTCTTTGGTATTAAGATCTTCATTTAATTTGTCTTCAATGGAAAACCACAATTCCACACCAAACATAAAAAGGGGGTGGACAAAAGTATTGGCACTGTTTGAAAAATCATGTGATGCTTCTCTAATTTGTTTATTTAACAGCACCTGTTACTTACCTGAGGCACCTAACAGGTGGTGGCAATAACTAAATCACACTTGCAGCCAGTTGAAATGGATTAAAGTTGACTCAACCTCTGTCCTGTGTCCTTGTTTGTACCACATTGAGTATGGAGAAAAGAAAGAAGATCAAAGAACTGTCTGAGGATTTGAGAAGCAAAATTGTGAGGAAGCATGAGCAATCTCAAGGCTACAAGTCCATCTCCAAAGACCTGAATGTTCCTGTGTCTACCGTGTGCAGTGTCACCAAGAAGTTTAAAGCCCATGGCACTGTGGCTAACCTCCCTAGATGTGGACGGAAAAGAAAAATTGCCGATAGATTTCAACATAGGATTGTGCGGATGGTGGATAAAGAACCTCGACTAGCATCCAAACAAGCTCAAGTTGCCCTGCAGTCCAAGGGTACAACAGTGTCACCCCCTACTATCCATCGGCGTCTGAATGACAACGGACTGTATGGTAGGATACCCAGGAAGACCCCACTTCTTACCCAGAGACATAAAAAATCCAGGCTTGAGTTTGCCAAAACTTACCTGAGAAAGCCAAAAATGTTTTGGAAGAATGTTCTCTGGTCAGATGAGACAAAAGTAGAGCTTTTTGGGAAAAGGCATCAACATAGAGTTTACAGGGAAAAAAAAGAGGCCTTCAAAGAAAAGAACACTGTGCCTACAGTCAAACATGGCAGAGGTTCCCTGATGTTTTGGGGTTGCTTTGCTGCATCTGGCACTGGACTGCTTGACCGTGTGCATGGCATTATGAAGTCTGAAGACTACCAACACATTTTGCAGCATAATGTAGGGCCCAGTGTGAGAAAGCTGGGTCTCCCTCAGAGGTCAGGGGTCTTCCAGCAGGACAATGACCCAAAACACACTTCAGGTCAGCACTAGAAAATGGTTTGAGAGAAAGCACTGGAGACTTCTAAAGTGGCCAGCAATGAGTCCAGACCTGAATCCCATAGAACACCTGTGGAGAGATCTCTTGATGGCAGTTTGGAGAAGGCCCCCTTCACATCTCAGGGACCTGGAGCAGTTTGCCAAAGAAGAATGGTCTAAAATTCCAGCAGAGCATTGTGAGAAACTCATTGATGGTTACCGGAAGCGGTTGTGTGCAGTTATTTTGTCTAAAGGTTGTGCTACTAAGTATTAGGCTGAGGGTGCCAATACTTTTGTCCGGCCCATTTTTGGAGTTTTGTGTAAAATGATCAATGATTTGACTTTTTTTTCATTCTCTTTTGTGTTTTTTCATTGCAAGCAAAATAAATGAAGATATTAATACCAAAGAGTTTGTGCTTGCAATCATTTTCTGGAAGACACTGAGTATTATCTGACAGAATTGCAGGGGTGCCAATACTTTTGGCCAACACTGTATATACATCAGATACAATGCCATCCCCATTGCTGCTGGGATCAATGATTCTGTAATGCCGGGGTGTACAGAGCACAATATGGCGGCACAAGAAGTGTCCACAGCATGCTTAGTTTATAGGGTCCACACTCAGGCCCCACTTAGTTTTGTGGTAAATTTCTAACCTAAAATTTAGTTCTGGGTTGAATATTGGCATGTCTAAAGTGGTGGGTCTATGTGTATTAGTGTTGGAATTTTCTTTAAACATTCCTCCCCAACAGAATGGTTGAAAAAGGAAAAAATTCAGCACCAGGGCGGAACAAAAATCAATTAAAAATAAAACATCACCTTTAATCTAAAATTAAAAAATCTTGACTCCACAAGCATCGGAGCAAACAAAGCCTAAACATTTTGGGAGAGAAACTCCATTACTCATGGGGATGCCATTTAATCTTATCTTAACCTTTAAGGGGTTGTCTGGGGTAAATGGAAACCCATACACTAATCAAAACACCCTCCCCCTCCTACTTTCTAAATAACATAATTAATAAAAAATGTATATTTACCCATATCCCTGGAGTGGTCATGTGACCACTCCAGGGACATTTGCTGGTTATCTGGTAATGATCCATTTCCACATTTCTGGAAACGGAACGTCATTACTACTCCCCCATACACTCCATCATATTTATCTTCCAGTCTTCCTGCTGCAGGATGGCTCCACCTTCTTTTCTGACTGCCACCGCTTTCCCCAGCGCTGCTCTGAGCTCTACTGCCGATAAACCACCTAGACTGTGCAGCTCCCACGCATGCGCAGTAGAGGTGGAACATGCAGAGCACAGAGCAGCGCTGGGACAAGAGCAGTCAGAAAAGAAGGAGAAGCTATTCTGCAGGAGGAAGACTGGAGGGTGGAGGAGAGGTAAGTATATAATGGGGTCAGGGGTTAGGCTGAGTATGTAGGGAAGAGCTAACAGTAGGCAGGATAGCTATAGAGACAGGGAGGGAAGGTGAGAGGAGAGACGGAGGGAGAGAGGAAGGAGGGGGTAGAGTGAGGTGACAGGGGTTAGTGTGGAAGTTACATAGCAAGAAGCTGAACCAAGTAAACAAATGCAGAAGATACCAGGAGCTCCCAGAGACAGCAGTGATTTTTGTTTTCAATTTTTCACTTAACGTTTCATTGTTTTAGAAAAATTGTGCCCTTTAATGGCACCATTCAATATCCCTGAAGTGTATTGGGAAGCTGGAATTTTGTTTTAGAATGAGGTGGAATTGAAAAAAAAAGTATTTGAGCCAATTTTTTAACGGTTTAATTTTTACGGCATTCACTATGTGGTAAAAATGCCATGTTACCTGTATTCTGTAGGTCAGTATGATCACGGCAATACCAAATTTCTATAGTATTGTTAATGTTTTAATGCCTTTAAAAAGTGTTGAAAATTGCGAGATCTAAAATGTTTATTTTTAGTTATTTTATATGGATTCTAGGGAAATTTTTAAAATATTTTTTAAAAACTTTATTTTTACTTTATTTTCAGACATCCTACCGACCTTTACTCCTAGGAGGTCTGACTGTCCATAAAGTACACTGAAATACTAATCTACTGCATGTAAAGTGATAGTCATTGACTTCTACACTCACCGGCCACTTTATTAGGTACACCATGCTAGTAACGGGTTGGACCCCCTTTTGCCTTCAGAACTGCCTCAATTCTTCGTGGCATAGATTCAACAAGGTGCTGGAAGCATTCCTCAGAGATTTTGGTCCATATTGACATGATGGCATCACACAGTTGCTGCAGATTTGTCGGCTGCACATCCATGATGCGAATCTCCAGTTCCACCACATCCCAAAGATGCTCTATTGGATTGAGATCTGGTGACTGTGGAGGCCATTGGAGTACAGTGAACTCATTGTCATGTTCAAGAAACCAGTCTGAGATGATTCCAGCTTTATGACATGGCATTGCATTATCCTGCTGAAAGTAGCCATCAGATGTTGAGTACATTGTGGTCATAAAGGAATGGACATGGTCAGCAACAATACTCAGGTAGGCTTTGGCGTTGCAACGATGCTCAATTGGTACCAAGGGGCCCAAAGAGTGCCAAGAAAATATTCCCCACACCATGACACCACCACCACCAGCCTGAACCGTTGATACAAGGCAGGATGGATCCATGCTTTCATGTTGTTGACGCCAAATTCTGACCCTACCATCCGAATGTCGCAGCAGAAATCGAGACTCATCAGACCAGGCAACGTTTTTCCAATCTTCAATTGTCCAATTTCGATGAGCTTGTGCAAATTGTAGCCTCAGTTTCCTGTTCTTAGCTGAAAGGAGTGGCACCCGGTGTGGTCTTCTGCTGCTGTAGCCCATCTGTCTCAAAGTTCGACGTACTGTGCGTTCAGAGATGCTCTTCTGGCTACCTTGGTTGTAACGGGTGGCTATTTGAGTCACTGTTGCCTTTCTATCAGCTCGAACCAGTCTGGCCATTCTCCTCTGACCTCTGGCATCAACAACGCATTTCCGCCCACAGAACTGCCGCTCACTGGATGTTTTTTCTTTTTCGGACCATTCTCTGTAAACCCTAGAGATGGTTGTGCGTGAAAATCCCAGTAGATCAGCAGTTTCTGAAATACTCAGACCAGCCCTTCTGGCACCAACAACCATGCCACGTCCAAAGGCACTCAAATCACCTTTCTTCCCCATACTGATGCTCGGTTTGAACTGCAGGAGATTGTCTTGACCATGTCTACATGCCTAAATGCACTGAGTTGCCGCCATGTGATTGGCTGATTAGAAATTAAGTGTTAACGAGCAGTTGGACAGGTGTACCTAATAAAGTGGCCGGTGAGTGTATATGGTAATGACAGGTTTAGGAGCCTTCAATAGACTCCCAGCTGTCATAGCAATGACCGTCAGCTTCCAATGGCGTTCCAGTGCTCCTGTCCCCTGTGCTATTTAGATGCCTCAGTTGCGTTTGACAGTGGCAGTTAATGTTAGAGATGACTGTATTATGGAGAGGGCTCAGCTCCTGGGGTATTTGTAGGTCATTTGCCATTAAGGTGTTAATGTAATGCTGCCATCAGTGGCATAACTGGAGTCTTGTGGGCCCCAGTGCAATCTTTTGTTCGGGCCCCCTACCTCATCCCTACAACGAATTCTTGATAGTGATGGTTACAGGTGCTAAGGAGTTTAATCCACCTTAGTTTGATTAGGATAATCTGTGGGTCTCCTTCATTTATGAGCCAGATGGAAGCTGCAATCTCAATACTGATGCCAGTGCTTATGGGCCCCCAAAGGCTCCTGGGCCCCGTGCAACTGCACCCTCTGCACCCCCTCAAGTTACACCCCTGGCTGCCATCTTGGAGAATATAATAGTGTCTTATTATGTCTTTGTTTCCAATAGTAACCACCACAGTTTAGCTATCATAAGTGCCGAGCCACAGACACCATTAAAGCCGGAGGCTGCAGGTAAAACTATTGGAAAGGGGCTACTTAAGGGAACATTACATTATATGTGTGAGTGGGGGGCTCACATAGGAATAGTTTGAACTGGGCACACTCATTTATTAAAACAGCCCTGGTGCAGGAACCTCTGGACAACTTCACGGGACACATAAAGGGCAAGGTCCGAATCTGTGCTGTGCATGGAGACAATGAAAGGCAAAGTGACTCCTACATTTTGCATAAGTAGTAGAAATTGGAGCTGCAGGGACTCAGCAGGAACGTGCACGGATTCTGTTCCATAGGTATTCTACATATATATGAGTTCAGCAGAAAGTAAAGTTTCATTTAGGGCATTTTTATGCTTTTTGGCATTACTTAGTGAGTTTCATGTACAGGAATATGTAATGCTGAGATGTTAGAAATTAGCATGAAATTATAATTTTCTATTCACACAGCTTTATTCATAGTTATATGCAGTTGTAAGCTTTTGCAAGCAGGGCCTTCACTATATAATGTCTGGTTATATATATTCATGTTCCCTTGGATTTACGATTATTGTTTTACTACATATAAAGTAGAGTGGTATATTATACAGTTCCCCAAACACTGAATTTGGGAGTTGTTTCCTGCATCTTATATATACCCTTGCTTAAAGTGAATGTCCATTTTTAAGCACTACATAGAGGCAGATTTACAACCCTGTGCAAAGGTAAACTATTCTATCCATGGCAACCAATCACAATCTCACATGTAGACCACTATAAGAAATCAAAGATGAAGTGTTATTAGTTGCTATAGGTTTTGTTTTTTGTTGCAAGATTTTGGCTACTTTACGAGTTTTATCGTAGCTGAAGCCTTGTTTCTCTAAAACGGAGCTCCAAATTCCCTGTATTCATGTCCAGTTAAATTATAAAATTTTGGTAGTTAAAAGCCACCTCTAGAGGGAGCTTAAGAGCTGATTTATTGTAACCATTCAGAATGAACCAATTGATGGGTCATCAATCTCAGATTGGTCTGACTTGGTAGCATCTTGAGATCTGAGCCAACCGCTGTCAATATGTTACGAACACAAATTGATGACTGAATTTTTGGATATTTTTTTAGCCCAAATGATATTCTGGGCCATTTAGTGGTGGTCCGGGGAAAGCACTTAAATGTCCATATTGCTTGGACCATGTTACGAGTATGTAAGGGCTCGTTCACATGGGGCAAGAGGGGTGAATTTTGGCGCGGAATCCACCTCAGAATCCGACCCCTCACAATAGAGGTCTATGTAGACCGCTAGCTTCCTTTTTTCTGTGAGTGGCATGTTCCCGCTCACAGAAAAATGAAGCGAGCTGCCCCTTCTTCAGGCAGATTCCTTGGCTGGTTCAGCCCCAGCATCTGCCTCGTGACAGTACCCTCGGGACTAGGCCCATTCATTTGGGCCTACTCCGGAGCAGGAAGCCGTGACTGTCGGAAGCCACGGCAGGCGCATTTTGGTCCTATTCTGACATGGCTTCCCGTGTCAAAATCAGGACTAAAATACCCCATCCCGGGCCCCGTGTGAACTAGCCCTTAATCTTTGCCAGCCTTTTTGATTGTAAGATGTGGTTTCTTCAGGGTTGAGTGCTGTGTACACAGGAAGGCAGTGGCTATAATAAACCATGCCTGCCTTCTCTATGGGAGCTTCAGCTGTAGAAACAGGTCTTTGCCTCTGGATCTTCATGATTTCATGTATAGGTATTTCCTTGCAGGGTTAAGAGTGGACTGCCTAGACATACATAGTAAATATTTGGTCTGGAAACAGTTAAAGACAATTGTCCATTTAAATTTCAACCACTGTTTTTTGGGGGTTTTTGGCAAGCCAACACTTTTTTTGTATAGTGACCCCCACAATATGGATTCTTTCAGTGAGTTTTAACATTCTCCCCGATTCAATTTTGTCATGCCTGATTGGAAACACTCAATATTTTAGAAAACAGGTTGGCAGTTTTAGCAAGGGAAATCTTTGGTCATTTCCAGGTCCAGCCCTTTAAGGAAAGTCCATTGGTCAGTTCTAAGGATGACGTCTGTACTTCCTATCGAGGTCTCCATGAAATATTTAGCAATTGTACTTCTCGAAAAATTATTGGCTAATCAACCTCTTCTCCCACTATTGCTCTGTAAATGTACTTTCCAGTTTTCTCCACATTTTCTTAAGAAACAGAAATGTCACCTAGCAGAAATGTGCTATAAATATCTATTGGATTCTGTAGAGTTCATATTGCATGCTCTGCTAAAACAATCTGTCTGAGTAGATATGTATTTGTTTAATCTTTTTATATAGAACAATATAGAGTCTGTGAATAACTGCCTTTCATAAGTCTAGTAGTTATTTTGCTAGCTGTGGTACAAAGATAAAGTGGCTTTCTCAAGGACATAGAGTGTGGGCGTCAAAGCAAAGTCTGCACTTCTATGAGCTAGCCTTCAAGCTGCGCTGACACTTCCGTCTCCATTCTGTATACTCAAAAGTAAAATCATTATACGGCATCACAAAGGCAGTTCCTGTTGGAACGGGGGCTCGGGAAAGTTTGTTGGCCATGTTAGTATGGTCCAATGTCCCTTCCTTATGTGGGTAAATAATGGACAAGCTATCTTGTCCAAAAATGTAAGGAATTGTAGAGTAAAGCAACATTGTCTTCTCTCCTATATACAAGTTCTGATAATCACAGACATATTTATAGGAACAATCCACCAAAGCTTCATCATTTACATCCTTTTTACTTAATTTCACAATAATTCTAAACCTGCAGGATAATAATAAAAAAAAATCTAATAATTATAATAAGTGATTTTGTCACATCTGCGCTCAATGAACACCCGGGGATTTCGTTACCCATTCTGCTTTTAAAAAGCTGGACTTTTCTCTCTGCCTTTTTCGGGAAGAAACGAAGTGGACCCCATTATAGTCTATGGGGTCTATGGGTTTCTATAGGTAACCACCTTTTAAGCAAATTAGGTTTCCATTTATGAGGTCCCCAGGAACGCAGGTGTGAACCTATGACTATTGGGAATCATTAGATTCATCTTCATACCTAAGTTTCAAAGAACAGTAAATTTGGGATGAATATGACCACCAAAGGACAAACCAACATCAAAATGTTACCATTGACTTTTATATTCTAGAGTAGTGTACAGTAAACTCAATACCATTTAATACTCTTTACTGTACAAAGTGAATTTCCTGCCAGACTAGTAATAATACACATAATTATAATAGTAATCCAAACCTTTGGGTTAGTAATGAGACCCCATTAGTTGCTCTATGTACTACTTAGGATAGCAGTAAGGATGTAGGATTTGGAAGGTAGGCTGGAATGAATTGATATAACACTAGAAATCCCGTGGGCTTTTATTATATCTGCTGTCACAAAGATATGCTTTAGATCTAATGACAGTATTATAAAAGGTATGTGATGTTCTCAGGTCCTGCACTGAGCCCTTGGAATTGGGCCTTACTGTAGCACGGTCATCTTCATCAGCAAGTAAGGTCATGGCATGGGAAGCTTTGATCGCTGCTGCTTCTTCCTTTTCTTCTTTCCTTTGCCTTCCAACCATTGATAATGCATTTTCTATGACCCTTTCATTGTTCCATTCTATAATTTAGGAGAATTGTTAGGCACATAGCCAGTATCAGAACTGAAGGAAAAGGTACAGGCAAATGAGTCTATCGAGGGTTCGGGGGAGATCGCAGTACCGTTGTTCATGTCCGTTGCTTTCTTCCATCATAGGATGACAGAAATGGACATTAAACAGTCACAGAGAAAAGTCACAGACTGATTCTGTGTCTGTTCCCATTAACACTAATGTAAAGCTCGCTTCCATCATGTTTGCTTACCTTTGTAATAGAAGATACAGTCCTGCTTCAGGATAGATGGCTTCCGTCCTGTTGTTTACAGTGATATCAATGGGAATGGACACAGAATCCATGTGAGACCATTCTCTGTGACAGTTCACAGAGGGACAAATGACACTATCTGCCCAAAAAAATAAACACATAAAATTTCACTTTTATTGATATCCTTTAAAACCAATCCAAAAAGTAAAACAAAATGATTGTGTTCCACCTGTTCAGTCCATACAAAAGTGAAGAAATAACTAGGGAGGGGCAATTGTATATACACCTATATATGCCCTATAGGATATTGAAACCCTCACTCCCTAATAAACCACAGTGGCTTTTTTCCTAACAGCAACTTGTGAACAGGACCCAAAGCATGAACTGCCAGCAAATCACTCCCCCCCTCTGAGGTTACTGGCCTATTGCCACGCCAACAGAGAGGAGAGAGGCACCGACAGTCAGGTCACCGTACAAATGCTGAACTGGATGATAAGTCCACTGACTAACTGGAATTCCCCTCCCTAGTTATTTCTTCACTTTTGTATGGACTGAACAGGTGGAACACAATCATTTTGTTTTACTTTTTGGATTGGTTTTAAAGGATATCAATAAAAGTGAAATTTTATGTGTTTATTTTTTTGGGCAGATAGTGTCATTTGTCCCTCTGTGAACTTTCTAATATACACACATTTGTTTGAAATCAGTGAATTTCATTCTCTGTGACAGTTTAATGTCCAATGCTGTCATCCTATGATGGAAGACAGCAACGGACATTTACAACAGTAATGTGAACTCCCCTTTAGCTGCCACCTATCTATCAAGAGTCCCCGAATAGGAACATGGCAGGTACTAAATGAGTTCCATTTAACAGCAATACTGTGCAGCGTCTTCACTTCACAAACCTTCTGAATTACTCCAGAAACCCAAACAATAAATAGTAGGGGTCTGAAAGGATGCGTAATGATGTGTAGTAGATAGGAGAGTTCATAGAAGCCTGGTCACTGACTGTATGTGACCCAGATGTTCTGAATGGGAGACCTAACCTTGTATATTATACCCATGGTTTTCTTTAAAAATTATTTAAATAAGCACTCCAGCAAATGTTTCCCTTATATAGTAAAACTTAGGCTATTATAAATAAGATATTCTGTACGGTATGGCTTGTATATACCTGTTTTAGTTGATGTGCCACTTATGGGTTGTACACCAGAGTAGTTCCTTCTTCCCCTCTAATGTTGTTCCCTAAATGCAGACATTTCCCATTATTCTTTTGGGTTTGAAAAGACACAGAGGTGAAGTCTCACCAGAAGTAGACTTGTCCTGAGGGCAGCAAATGGTAGTGATATACAACCTCTGTCCTCTAACTCAGACTGCAATTTCAGCCTCCTGCTTGTGATAGGTTTATCCCTGTCAGCTAATACAAGCAGGAGGCAAGGGAGAGAAGACCAGTATGAAGCTGCATCTACTAGAAATACACTGACATTTCTGCACATACTGATAGTATAGACAAACAGTTTGAATCAGGGGAGTTTCATAACTTTGTTGAAAATCTATTTATAGGAACTCACCTACGTACAGCACATTACTAGACTCTTAGGGCGGAAATTATATCTACAGAAGCAGTAAGGAAACCATGGAACAAGGAGAATGGAGTCTGGTGGGCAGGGGAAGTGTCCATGTGAATAGATGTTGATGTGCAGGTGTAACCTCTCTTTTCTTCCCTCTTGGTTGGTCATGTTGAGATACAGGTGTCAAAGATATTTTGATTTTTAAAACCATATCCTATATGCACTTAGGTATTTCTACCCATTGTTTGTTTTGTGAATTGCAAATTGTAAATGTTTTCCTACCATGTTCAGATACTGTATTGAATTGATTTTATGAGAAACTGGAATCCTTAACCTACAGATAAGCTGAGCATAGACACATCTGTAAGAACTCTTATGGGTCGCTCACACTACTGCCACGGTCCGTCCTGGGGTTTCCATCCTAAACCCTGGGAAAACTGGACAGAGGTTGACTTGCCGGTGGTAAGCTTTAAAACCTATTCATTTGAATGGTGTCCATATGCACGGACACAAAGTCCTGCATGTACGATTTTGTGTCTTGGTGAGTTACCATTATGCATCCTAAAGATTCCCGGGGTGTTTGGTTACAGCCATTTGCAGGGGCACTTGTCACAGTTGGTGCAGCAGCACCTCCAGCTGTAAATAAAATAATACCAAGCAGCCGAGTATCCGATGGAGAGATTAGACAATTACTGGGGGATGCTGCTTTGGCGCTAGCACGCTTTGTCGAAAGACAGTTCTTTAAAGTCGACTCCTTGTGCTTCCAATTTGTAAAGCTAAAAGAAGTTATCAGCCATCTATAGGAATGAATGCAATACAATGCGCTGTACATTCCACCAAACCCCGAACTCTCCCATCTAAATACATTGCTAAGAGGGAACAAAAATCCAATTTTCTTGTCACTTGCTCGCCTCCTTGATTAGATAATAGACACACTGACGCTCTATGGATGTAGTATATCACATCAAGAATACAATGTTAGGGGCCATTACTACTGCAATAAACAGTGGTCAGCACATTAAAATATGGTAATAAGACAGCATAACCAGCGCATACAAATATGCTTTGCCTTCAAAAACAATGAGCCAAGGGAATGACTAGAAACAGCCCGAAACCACTGTAGTCTCAGCACATCAAACTGTGGGGAAAAGAAAAAAAGCAGAGAATTTTTTTTTTATACCCAAGGCTATTTTTTATTATAGTTTATTTCCGTGTTCTCTTCTGGTCACACAAGTTCTCTTACAAGGAAATAACATTTTTATTGTGTGTGCAATACTCACTAGATCTGTTATCTACCATATATCTGGTTAACACTGCTACTTTGTTACCGGCAGTGGGGTCATCTATCATGATGTGAACTCCAGCTTTCCAGGGCAAAAAAAATTGTTTTTTTAGAATAGGACTTTGCGGGTAGGTATATATTTATTTTATAATAATGTAGATATATATATATATTTCTTTTATTTTAAACATATATATTTTTTTGCTCTTGGTAAAACTTGAGTGTAATCTTTTGATAGTCCCCAGGGTTCTGCACATACTGTCGAGCTAATCCCAAGACATCTGTATTTGACTTTCTCTAAAGAATCCATGACAGCCTTTGAGGATATAGAGTTACAACACAGCACACTCTGCAAGTAGTGATAGGCACATGTTGACGTCCCCATAACGATAACCAGAATCTTCTAAAAAAATCGCAACCCTGTTTTCAATGGACGTCCGCCTGTCTCTAAATCCTGCTGGCGAATCCTTTCTGAGTAATCACTTGGTGAGTCCCTGCGTCATCGGGACAAACCAGTTGAGAGATGGCCCATGTCTAC
Source organism: Leptodactylus fuscus (assembly GCF_031893055.1). Lineage (NCBI taxonomy): Eukaryota > Metazoa > Chordata > Amphibia > Anura > Leptodactylidae > Leptodactylus > Leptodactylus fuscus. The sequence continues at coordinate 38,747,229 of NC_134266.1, read as the reverse complement.
TGGAGATTTTTTTTGATAAGGTTGTTGTCTTCACAGATATTACATGGGACTTGTATCCCGATGCTGTGAATACCTCTAGACCAGCTATAAGGCTCACATCAACTAACACTGATGGGAGCACGCCTTGTCTTTCTGACTATGTTTTCGCCAACTGCTCCCAAATAAGACACTGACTTCTATGGCTGAGTATTTAGGATAGACCCGTGCTATGTATACTTCTTACCACTTTTCTCTTTTGTGACGTTAACTTTGACACCCCTATGTTATTTTGTTGAATTACAATTTTCTCCATGGGCCATTGTTTTGCCACCTAGTAGTATTCACTTCTGCCAACAGCTGTGAATAATAAGGTATACCCCCCTCCCCAAAATAACTAATGCCAAAGCTCAAAGCCAATAATGCCTATTTGCTAGAAAACAAACAGCACAGTTTTCTTTTTCGGATGTTTCATGTTTTTTTTTTTCAGATATAGCCATAGAAACATTAATAGACACACTTATGGATATTTGGACAGAATAGGGTAGGTAAGGGCTGTGTCATTAAATAACTATGTGGATACAGATACAAAATAAACAGGCTGCCTGCAGGAATCTCTTTTTCTAGTTTTATTTTTTTTTAACAAGTCCTATAGTACGCTTGCAACCTTCCTTTGGTAGCACGGCAGCTAAGCCCTGCTAGAATAAGATAATATGCCTGAGTTTTTTTCAGGATTTGTAGATTGTCTTCTGAGCAGCATTGGCCCAAAGACCAATAACAATTGTATAGGCCAACGAAAACCAGTTGGAGACATTACTCACACAGTGTCTTTTGCATGTGTAGGAGGCCTGGCTTGTAATGTTTGTGGGATTTTTTTTTTTTTTTAAACAATGATGTTCCCACTTTAAAGATCAAACAATATATAAAAACAAACAGGAAGGATTAGTAAGAATGCCCCGTTTTGCATGTCAAGTTGGTAACAAGAATGAGTAATGGATTTTCTGCAATGTCTTGGAACGACGTTGCCCTTTGTACATGCAAAGTTGGGGCAGCATGTGATAGGCTTGTGATAAAGCTTTGCCCCCAACGACTTTGCATCCAGTTAACATTTATAATCCACCAACACAAGCCAATAGATCATAAGAAGCCACTTTCATTCATCCTCCTGGTCAAATCCTCCATACACAAATAAAGAAGAATAACAGAAAGAAATGCTGGTCCTTTAGAAAGTGGTGGCAGTGGCTAGAGTTCCTTCCAAGGTTGGTCAGCGTACAATGACAGCTAACACCAGGAGGAAGAGCAGCAGGGACACCCTGACCCCATCACACCTGTTGTTTTCTGCTGCCTGCTGCACTCCACTTGGCATTCTCATGGACGTCCTCCGTGTACATTTAGTCTTCCTCTTTGTAGAAGGAGTGGGCATAGTATCGAAATTGAATTTCAGTTGGTAATCCGGCACATAATCCTGTATGTCATGCGTGCTCTTCCCAGATAAGGGTTTGGAGATCCGGTTTCGGTTTTTGTGACTGGTGCAGTTCTTACCGGTTTTCCTTGTTCCTGGACGTGGGTCCGGATGGGCAGCTGGCTCATTTTGGTGCAAATCTTTGCCTTTTTCCTTGGAGGAATGATGTGAGTGGTGCCCTTTATGTGATATCTGATGGGTGGTGCTGTAAGTATGAGTCTTAATTTGGTGAAGAGACTCTGAGCCAGAACAATGCACAAAATCTTCTGCTTTTATAGTTTTTAGGTCTCTGCCCTCCATGTTATCAGGTGACTCGCAAATAACATTCGAGCTAGTCCCTTTAAACTTTCGTAACCATTCCCACAGGGATCTGGCTTTACAGTCACAATCCCAGGGGTTATCATTAAGCCTCAAAAACTCCAGAGCAGAAAGATGTGCTAAACACTCTCCTTGCAGTTCCGATATACTGTTGTTAAACAGAAATAGTGTGGTCAGCCTCTTAAGGTCATGAAAAGCATTTCGATGAATGAACTGAAGTTGGTTCTGATGGAGAAGGAGACGATCCAGGTTGACCAAACCTCTAAAAGTATTCTGATGAAGGCTCCAAAGCTTGTTTCCATGCAAAAAAAGATGACTCAGGTTGACCAAATCTATAAAGATGTCATCTTGTAGAAACTCAATGTGGTTGTTCTGCAGGTAAAGAAATTGCAAACTGTGAAGTCCGCTAAATATCCCACTAGGTAGGGAACTGAGGCCACATTTGTACAGATTCAAGGTATGAAGTCTAGACAAACCTTGAAATGTCTCTCCTGCCAAAGCCCTCAGATAGCGATTGTCCCCAAGATCCAGTTCTTCAAGGTTGTCAAAGCCTTCAAATGTCTCTGGATCAATGAAGGTAATGTTGTTGCTGTAAAGCCACAGTGTGACTAATGAAGGGCTGAAATGTCCCCTTAGGAGCATGGTTATCTGATTGTTCTGAAGAAATATCCTCTCGCTGATTTCCGGAATCCCCTCTGGTACAGCCCCAAAGTTGTGAGCCTGGCAGCTGACAGTCATTGGTGAAGGGTAACATATACAGTTGATGGGGCATAGTGACATAAAAGGCAACTGCAGTCCAAAAAGAACTAAAAATAGATCCAAGTGACACCCTGTAACAAGAGAGAAGACAACAAGTATTTAGAATTGGCAAAATGGATTTATGAACATAAACATCAATAATGCAAATAGATGTAATATACTTGAAGAAGAAGAATAAAATCTATTAGCAAGGTCATTGACTAGTAACCTATATACTATTATTTGCCATAAAGTAACAGTGCTGGTACACCTATAGAGGGGGCCTGATGTGTGTTTTAGTAAATATAATGATTAAGGTTGAGCGATCGGGATCGGAAAAGATCGGATCCCAATCGGTGATCGAGTAAATTTCACGATCAGGTTCCGATCCCGCCTAAACAAGAACAGGAACGGAATTCCAGTCCTGATCGCTCAACTTACCTGCACAGATCCACTGCCGCTCCCCGTTCTTCTCAGTCCTCTTCTCTCTCATTCACATGCCTTCAGAGTGCTGTGCGCGGCCCCCGCCTTCCAGGCAAGTGCTACAGATGCTGGGAGAAGGCAGGGATTGTGGCTTAGGAGAGTGTGGGCGGGTGCAGGGAGGGGAGACGTGAGTGATGCACCCTGTACCCTCACACTCTCCTAAGCCACAACAACCCTCGCCTACTCCCAGCATCAGTAACACTAACTTAGGGAGGTAGGGGCGCGCACGCGCTCTGAAGGCATGTGAATGAGAGAGGAGAGGACCAAGAAGAACGGGGGGCGACAGCGGATTTGTGCAGTTAAGCGGACGGCAGGAGGGACTAAGTAGCCAGCGGATTTTTTAATCACTACACAGTGTGGCGTCCAAAAATTGAAGCGTTCAATTTTTGTACTCCATGCTGTGTAGTGAATAGGATTGTTTTTAAAATCCGATCTTCGATCATTAAAAAATCCCATTGACTTGCATTAGGATCGGTATTGGGATTGGGATCGGGTTCAATTGGAAAATGATCGGAAATCTAATATTAAAAACAATCCTGAAATCTCAAGATCGGCTCCACCCTAATAATGATTCTGAAAGATCTTTACGTATAACTGTGTGTTGTTCCTTTGTTATTCCCCTGAGAAATGTATGAATAAGAGCCTATTGACATGGCTGACCCATGTGCTGTCCACGACCAGTGAAAAAATACAGCTTGCTCTATTGTTTCACAGATGAGATTATTGGGTGAAGTGAATAAACGGATCCCGTGTGGATCCACTAAAACTTGCGTCTGATACTCAGCTAAGAGTAGACCCCCCCCCCCACCGACTAGTAACACCCAAATGTCAATGTAGTCATACATTTTTAGTCTTTGTATAAGGCTAAGGTTGGACGAAGCGAAACACAGCTAACAAAAGGAGCAGCAAGTGTGTTTTTCAATGTATTTTTTATTCCCCTATTAAATCAATGTTGAAAATGCTCAGAATTCCGGAGCTAAAGCGCCGTGATCTTCAGAAATGTACATATTTTTGAAAATTGCTGTTTTTCTGCCTTTTTATTCCCCTGTAAGGAATGGATGAATTGAATTGAAATCTCAGTCACTTAGGTGGTACTAAACAGCGTTATTCCATTTGTGGACCCCCCAAACAGAAACCTAATCCACGTTACCAGTGGAAACCTGCGGTTCCCATAGACTATAATGGGGTCCACTGAGTTTCCGCCCAATTCCAACCGAAAAGGGCGAAAAATGTAAAGAAAATGACATTTTCTCTCCACATTTTACAAACGGAATGGGGAATGGTATCGCCAGGCAGAGACCAGGCGCTGGTGTGAACCTATCCTCAGGCCTCGTTCACATCTGCGTTGGTATTCCGTCCGGGGGAGTCCGCATGAGGACCCCTTCCCGAATACAGCTGCAAGTGGTGTGCCAGTGAAAGCACATGGACCCCATAGACTATAATGGGTTCCATGTGCTTGCCGCCAGATCTCCGCAGGGATCATCCGAACTGGAAAGTAATTCGCAATCTGCTTTCCTGTCCGCATGATTCGTGCGGAGATCTGGTGGCAAGCTTATGGAACCCATTATAGTCTATGGGGTCCATGTGCTTTCACTGGCACACCACTTGCAGTTGCGTTCAGGAAGGGGTCCTCATGCGGACTCCCCCGAACACAGATGTGAATGAGGAGTAAGGATACACCCCACTGACAAATGGAATGGTAACACCCCGCTATCAATTTATTCCCACATTTCCATCAGTAGAATAGTGATAAGTGGGGAGAGCGACAGGGTCCCCAGTTATTACATGTTTATAAGTACCAATAACAATCTATTCTTAGAATCCATGGTACATAAGCAATGCACAAGGTCAGCATATTATCACTAGGGTACTCAGAAATACCAACTCAACTTCTGCAACATAGGGGTTAAGGACTTCTTAAATAATGAAGCTTCCATTAAAAATAGATTGTGTTTGAAATATCATGGACTCATATTCAAAGGTCATTTATTGCCAAATTTTATCCTCTAACTCATTATCTGTCTGGAAAAAAAAAGGGGGGGGGGCTGTGAATGTGCGGCGCATACACAACAGAGGACTCGTGATCACAAGCTACACGACTTATCACAACGTATCGGTGACGAAGGTGGAATTTACTGTCATGTATTTATTTCTTTGATTTCCTAGGTCAGAAGACTTAATAAGCGAGATTAAGCACAATGAGGAATATCGTAACGCGTGTTTTATATGCTAATATTAGTGGAATGGAAATGGACACTAATTGCTTTCAGGATAATTACTGGAGCTACAGCCGACTAATATACTAAAGATGTAACTTATCACAAATGACATTTTCCTTTCTACTAATTCTACAAGCTCAGTTTTTGTAAGGATTCATACAGTCGGAATTTTTTCTGTCTGTTTCGTGGCCTTTTCCATCTAATAGTGTGTACACGGATTATCCCCGGCAAACATGGTATCTAGCAAAGAATTCCTCCTTACTTATGGTGTTCATGGGAGGCTTTTTAGCAACACAACGGCAATGCAGCACCAGATATATATTTAGATAAACCTATCTGATGATATAAGTGCAGGCTAAGGAGAATCTGTCACATTGAAGATCCTATGTGTGTGCAGTATGTTATAGAGCAAGGTGAGCCGAGCAGATTGATGCATTGTTCTATAGGAATACATTCAGCAAAGCTCAAAATTCTTTCCTATTCCACTGAGATTAAGAGTCCAGTGGGCGGTCTCATCAGTGACTGACAGCTATCCTTGTATCAGATAGTGATCACTCGGATAATAGGTTTTTCCATTGGACTACTAAACCCAGAATAATCAGGAATTAAAATAAAATAAGCTAAATTTTCACATAAAATTATACATCAATCCGCTCAGCTCCTCCTGCCCTGACTGCAGATTGGACGCTATGTTCAATGTATAGATTATGTAGTTAGTGGGTTGAAAAAAGGCCAAATCCTGCCAGTTCTAACAGTTTACGGTAGGCTTGCAAATCCATGTTTAATCTTGGGGAAGGCAACCATGAAGTTAATAGTAGCTGAGCTATCTGGTTCCAGATCTGTGCACTGTATAGCACTTTCAAACACCTGATATGTGAAGGTTATAATTATGTAATGTATGAAAAACATTGTTATTCTTAAAAGCTGAATGCTAGATATAGTTGCTTATGCTTGAAACTGGTATAATGTTAAATGATAAGATGGCGCCTGTATCCAGGATGGGTGCAAGAAAACAAATGAAGACAGCTCCCCAAGGTTACCACGCAGGACTGGGAGTAGCTGGCTATATTCCATTTTTCGGGTCCCCAAGTGGACCTGAAGAACAGGAAGCCAAACGCTAGTGTGAACCCAGCGCAACACGTGTATGTCATTGCCATATAGGATCTACACTGACAGAATTCAACAAGCCCACTCCTTTCTTTACCGAACATCATCTAACATGCCCAAGCATTATTTCTTTGGGATATATGCCACTGTTACAGGTTTCTTGCAGCAACTTACTCCTCTCTCCCCATTAAAACACATGTATGCTCAGCTGACCCCTGCATACATGTTGTATAGGGGTGTCTGGGGAATAGCTGTCAGCTATAAGTCATGCTAAGACTAATGGAGACATGGCGTCTTTAATCCGATTGATTTGTATTGCCATCCTGCAGTCAATGAAATCAATTAAGCCGTCTTTGTCTTCCTACTAGATGTTCCTGTAGTATATATTACAAGAGCCCTCTGGGGAATCCGTATATTAAGCAATTATGTCTTTAATCCTGACACCAGGTATAACCGTATAGTCCGTCTGTTTCCAATTTAAGCCCCAGAATTTTTTCATTCCGAGATTTTTATATTTTAGCCCCAAATTCTTCTAATTTTAGATAAAATGAATCATTGCAATACTTGGTTCCGATGGCTGAAAGACTTACAGCTCTGCAAATTTTCACTGCTGTGACCGAGAAACTTCCGTTAAAAGTTGGAATATTTAGTGAAAACGATTCCTTTATAAGGCCGTGCACTAAATTTAGCTCTCTTATGCCTTTAATTTCCCTTCAATCCATTTCTTATTATAGGGAAGAAACATATTTTAGATATGAAATACGGAATATCTGCAGAGGATAATGTGTGACTGTTACCCTGCTAAGCTCATTGATATTATAGCCATTTCATTACGTGCCATGAAAGCATACTAACAGAAATGGGACACAATTTAAACAAGGATTGCTTCAGTGTAATTTCTCTTTCCAATAGGGGAATATTTTCGTATAATGAATTTCTAGCTAGTCCAGGTGATGACATCAGTAGGGTTCCTGTATTAGCAGAACTTGGGAACGGCTCGAGAATATATAATGAAGTGGCATCTCCATGGTGCATGCATAAGCAAGTCCTGCAAATCTAAGATGGATGGTCAATTTATTTCTGTTTACTTTTCGGTAGCTCAAGGGTTCCCAAAAGTGTTTTACATTCTTCATAAATTTATCCCAGGCTGAGATTTATAAAATGCCCACGGAGGCCGAGGTAGGATTTAGAAAGATGGGTATGTGCTACTGACCAAATAAAGGTCTAGATGCATTGATAGATAGATAGATAGATAGATAGATAGATAGATAGATAGATAGATAGATCATAGATAGATAGATAGATAGATAGATAGATAGATAGATATGAAGTATCCGACGGAAATACTACCTGTAGGAAAAGATTGCTACTTGCTTGCACTGCTGTTGTTTCTTTAAGGGCTTGTTCACACGGCACAGAGGGGGCGGATTACGGCGCGGAATCCACCCCCTCACAATGGTGGTCTATGGAGACCGCTAGCGATCTTTTTTCCATGAGTGTCATGTTACCGCTCACGGAAAAAAGAAGCGAGCTGCCCCTTCTTCAGGCGGATTCCGGATTCAATGAGCCACAGCGTCCGCCTCACAGCAGCACCCTCTGGACTAGGCCCATTCATTTTGAGCTTCCCTCGTCAAAATCAGGACCAAAATATGCTATTCCGTCCTCGTGTGTACTAGGCCTAATGCTGGAGTCACAACTGTGTTGGAATCTCCATAGGAGACTTTTTAAGCGGACATGATGCCCCATAGTGGCCCCTGCACACAGTATTATATCCCATAGAGGCCCCTGCACACACTATTATGTCACATAGTGGCCCCTGCACAAAGTATTATGCCCCATAGTGGCCCCTGCACATAGTATTATTTCCCATAGTGGCCCCTGCATACAGTATTATGCCCCCTAGTGGCCCCTGCACACAGTATTATTTCCCATAGTGGCCCCTGTGCACAGTATTATATCCCATAGAGGCCCCTGCACACAGTATTATGCACCATAGTGGCCCCTGCACACAGTATTATATCCCATAGTGGCCCCTGCACACAGTATTATGCACCATAGTGGCCCCTGCACACAGTATTATATCCCATAGTGGCCCCTGCACACAGTATTATGCACCATAGTGGCCCCTGCACACAGTATGATGCCACATTGTGAACACCCATGAACAATTATTATATGCTGGGTTCTTTTCAGACTCCAGGGTATAATAATGGGAGACTGAGGGGAGGATACAAACATAAAAAAACACTGTTACTTACCTCTCCCTGGCTCCTGCAGTCCCTGCTGATGTCGGTTATTTTCAATGACATACAGGACGTTGCTTGAACTGGGGCTTGCACCCCGACACATAAGGACTCAAACCGTGGCCCATGTAACGTCAGGGACGTCACACAAGTAGGCATGAAGCCTGCTTGGAGCCCAGAGAGGTAAGTAACGCTGTTTTTTATGTTCCATCACCTTCCCTATACCTCTGATCATTATACTCGGGGGACTGAAAAGACCCCAAGTATAATAATAGTTTATGTGGGGCCCGCTGCCTCACTTCCCGATCCCAGCTCCTGCTCACAGCCACCTCCGCAGAAGAAGAAGTGCCGGCGGCCGTGAGCAGGAGCCAGGATTGGTAAGTAAATAGAGCCCGTTACCTTCTGGAGTAATGGCCTATTAAAAAAACCCAAACGAAAAAATGCAGCAGTAGCGGCTGTCGCCGGGCCCCCTAATGTCCTGGGCCCTGTGGCAGCCAGTACCACTGCTACCCTGGTAGTTATGCCCCTGCATCTGCGCTCAGTGAACACTTGGGGATTCTATTCCCCACTCTGCTTGAAAAATGCAAAGAGAAAAGTCCTGCAAGTAATACTTTTCTCTCCACATTCTTCGGGCGGAAATCGTACGGAAACCCGCGAGCCCCATTATAGTCTATGGTAATTGCTTTGTAATCAGATTGGGTTTCGGCTTTTCGGGTCTCCAAGCGGACCTGAAGAATGGAAGCTCGAGGGGAAGTGTGAACCTGGAGTCAGTAATAGGAGTCTCGAAACTTGTATCTCAGCAAAATGCTATTGTAGGGAAATCAATTCAATTCAATAGAGAAGAAAGTTCCATATAAACTTCCAGGTCAATGATGTTCTGTTCACAAGCTACAACCCATTTTCCCCCTCACAAGAACTGTCCTGTTTTAACTGCCCTACATCTAGATCATGACACCATTGCCCCAGAGGACAAGATAAATTGGCAGATAGGTTTTATTCTCTAAAGCAATTTGATTTAATCCTTGTTTCTGAAAGAGAAGCAATTTAGCAGTGATCTGACTCTCAAAAATCTACATCCCAATGTTCTTTAGTTTTAAGTGTGCCATTTGAGTGCATTAGCTAATCTATTCTGTGCTGTACGGAGCATCATGTGGATTAAAAATGCCACCCGCATGCCTTTGAAGAGCGGTATGTGTCTTCCGAGCTACAGGTTGAATATCACTTCTTAAAGTCTTTGATTGTGCTGTATAAGCATGCTTCATTTTCCTCTCTGCTGGCTCTCTACACAGTGGAATCTGAACTCAAGTACTAAAACAGCAGCAACGAATCCAAGACACTATTGTCTGTTAGGTACAGGTTGCTATAAAGTGCCATAAAGTGAGGGCATGTGAGTGCCTTCTGGCAGGGTGTTGTGCCTTTAAATCCACATGCGGTACCGTGATTACTCTAATTTCACATAAGATCCATCTCCTCTGTGTCACACAGTCATAACCTGATTAAAATTTGGCAGCGTACTAGATATTCCAATCACAGGAGCACAGAGGATGCTGAATAAAATGACACACTGGAGCCTGACAGCAATCAGTAATCGCGGCCCTTACTACAGAACTTACATCTATTTCTGGCTTTCTCTAATACGGCCATGTTTAGGATAAAATAGAAGGCGAGACATTATCTTCTAGGCTTCTCATTTGCAAATACGCTCATTCGCCCGTCATCTAGTTCAGAAACGACAAAGTTTTTGTTCGTCTTCTTCTGTTTGTTGTTGGTTGTATTTGATATTTCTAGTGCCTTGAAGACGGTTTATTGGAAGCCTTGGAGCGGCTATGATCATCTGTAGTGAATAGACTGCACCACCCTGTTTTATTTCTTATTTATACTTTTTCGAAAAACTTTTTGCAAACTAGAAACAGGACTAAAAGAGAGGAAGGAATAGTAACTGGGTTTTATATGGATCTAGTGTAGGCCCCAAGAGGTTCATTTGGTGGTAAGTTATCTATAGCTACAACAATACCTTAAGGGTAAGTTCACACAGGGTTTTTTGGTCAGGATTTTGAGCCGGTCAGATCTTTTCTCCAGGAGCTGTTTGTTCCGGCTCCTGGAAAATAGAAGTGACGTGCTCATTCTTCAGGCCGATTCGCCTCACGACATCCGCCTGAAGACACTCCCTCCTGACTAGGCCAATTCAACTGGGCCAAATCCGAAGTGGAGTGCGCGACTGGATGCCGGTACACTACAGCGGCATCCAGTTGCAGATACCCGTATTTTGGTCCGGAACCTGAGGCGTCCTCCGCCTCAGGTTCCGAACCAAAATCCCCGTGTGAACTTACCCTAAAGGGAACTGGACTCAATTATTATTCCAAAGCATAGAAAGAACAGAGAAATACATGGATAAATGATAAGTTATACTGAATATTTTCTCACCAACTATATATTATTCTGCTCAGCTCCTCCTGCAGGGTATATAGAATCTTCAGGGTGACAGGTTGTCTTTAAATGTTAGCACTGACCATCACAGGCCCATCTCCTAAGATTTAGCCAGCTGCTTCTTTCCCCTACAGTGGCCACTTTAGGTGAAATGTAATATCACATGGACACCATGACCTCCTTGAGGCTTCATACGTAAGAGCTTATTAATTGCCCTTCTCTCTGATTCATACACAAAAATTTACAATAGTAACTAGGCAAATTCTAAGACCCCGTAGGCCAGCGATGGAAATGGAGAACTACTCCCACACCAGTGTCGCAACCGGCATTTAAAAAGTCAAAAACCAGAAGTTTGCAACTTTTGTATACCAGATATCTGGCGTAATTAATAATAAATGCCACCTATGGGTTCTAAGTGGGTCACTCTCCTTATTTAACATTCACATGCCTCTATAATAGCCCATGGACATGGGTTGTCCAAACAAGGATCTCTGGGAGCAGCTGATCTAACAGATCACACGTCTCCATTTACAGTTGCCATAAGGCTGGGTTCAGACATCCCTGTTCTTGAGCTAGGTGTGGGTCCCAAAGGCGCAGAAATTTATGGAATCTCCTGTAGATACTCCATTAATGTGTGAAAAGGGTGTACCCCTTTAAGGCCTGAGAGCCACTACAATGGCATCTTGCAGCGTCCTATACATTCAATGTGGCGGCACTTGCGATCCTTAAATTACTAAGGTATTCTTCCCTACATGCAGTAGTTTTAGGGCAAAATATCCCCTTGCAATGGAACACGGCAGAATTTACTGAGTGGTTTCAAGCTGTAAGACACTAGAAACATACAGATGTGCAATGTAGCCTCATACACTTCTATGGGTGCAATGTTATTGCTCCATACAACTCTGAACTTGTACAGAGTTCTTACACATATGCCGTGAATTGGAATATGGTACAATTTTGTTTCTGTTTGATTAGTGTAGGATCCAAATGAAAAAAAAAAATCAGTACATCTTTATTTGAAACCAAAGGCATAAGGAGGTACAGTAAGGGTCCCATGAGAATCAAGAGATTATTAAGGTGCTATACAAAGCCATAATATGACCGTGTCCATGAAGTCTAATTGACATAGTATGTTGCATTGTCTTTTTTTTTGAACAAGTACAGTACAATAAGCTGCAGTGAATGAAGCTGCAGGTCTACAAAGCTTCCCTGGTAGGCATACATTGAAGAATTCTCTAGGTTCCTATGCTTAGAATGGTAACCAACTGAGACCACCGCTCGCTCATTAAGACAGTGACTTTATGGGTAGTGAGACCCATTTCCTGCTACACTGCACCAAATACTCAGCTGTGAGGGCCGTCTACTACCAAAGACTCCCTGCCCACATCCCAGACTTCATATCTGCAGATGAGAAGAGGAAACTCTACATCCTACTGGGAGAAGAAGAGGCCACTGTGGAGATCGCTGCCCAATACGTGTCCAGCTGTCACCAAACAAGAGGAAGATGAGACTCCACGGACTGTTATACCCCAAACCACCCACCCCACCCCACCTCCCCATATATCGGCCATCAACTAAGAGGAAGATGAGACTCCACGGACTGTTATACCCCAAATTCCCCCCCCCCCATACAGCTGTCACCAACTAAGAGGAAGATGAGACTCCATGGACTGTTATAACCCAAATCAGCCACCCCACCCACCCATACTCTCCCCCTCGACTCCAACTCTCCACCCCACCCCACTTTACTATCTTTGGCAATGCCAAATACCCATTCGGACGTGCCAATAAAGCCTATTTGATTCGATTTGACCTCCAGGTGTCTTCTTCTGCTTGTGTCATTCCGTTATTATGTTACACTATGGCGTACTTTCAGAAGCCAAAGCAAGTTACGAGTAGTTTTTCATATTTCCTTCAATAAAATAAAAGAACTTAATGTGAAGTGTAGAGACAGCAATACAGGGAACCGGAGAGGCTTTAACACCATCGTCGTCTATAACAAACAGTGTATTACATTTATAGGTATCAATTTTTGAGCTCCTTGTTAGGTTGTCAGCGTCTACAATGCGCCGTATAATGTATCACATAAAGGAACCGAAGCCTTAGAACATTTATTAGATTTGATCTGCGCAGTAAAAGAGACATTATTGAATAATTGTCAGGCTTCGTGGCGTTCGTACAATGTGGAATCAATAACCATAGTACACAGATCACCATAGAATAATCACAACGCTCATGGACGCAGCGGGTCAGAATTTTCATGTTGATCCAATAAAAGATATGATGCTAATCTGCCAGCCTGCTTAACTGTTCCCTCTCAAACGACAACATGGCTCTCTCTGCTTGAATCCAATTGCACTAATGATACTTCATATCAACGTGGAATGGCTGGTGGGAAAGAGACCGCAGCAAGTGACAAATAGTGGCGTAGGCACGCAAAGCAGATGGGGTTGTGGTGACAAGAGCAATCCAGGTGATTAAGTTGAAAAGGGCGATCCAATTAACTTTCCTTAAATTTACATGAAAATTATTTGGAAATTGACAGGAATATTTGCCTGTAGCAAAGATAAAGAGATTATTACATTTGGTTTTCAAATTTATATATGCTAAGCACAGTCAAATATACATTGAGCGTTTAGTAGACTTTCTGCTATCTGTGATGCTTGTCGTAAAAATTGCCAGTAGTATGAAGCCAGAATATCGCATTAGATTCATACAGAGGCAATTTTGTTTCTCTGATCCATGTAAAATCCCAAAGATTTTGAGCTATGTTTTATTGGATGCCCTATTACAAGGAATATCTCCATAATGTAGTGTAGTCTTCAAAAGCAGATGCAATATCTGTGGCAGTATAGTATGGAAAGATATCAAAGGGCTAATACACAGGTTCCAGGCAGAGAGTCGGAATCAAAGGAAAGTCTTAGGGTAAGTTCACACGGGGTTTTTTGGTCAGGATTTTGAGGCTGTATCTGCCTCAGAATCCTGACCAAAAAGACGGCTCCCATTGAAATCAATGGGAGCCGGTTAGTTCTTTTTTCCAGGAGCCGTTTGTTCCGGCTCCCAGAAAAAAGAACGGACATGCTCATAAGGCTGAGTGACCTCGCGACCTCTGCCTGAAGACACTTCCTCCCCCAGACTAGGCCCATTCATTTGGGCCTAATCCGGAGAGGAGTGCGCGACTGGATGCCGGGTATCCAGTCACAGCTACCTGTTTTTTGGTCCGCAACCTGAGGAAAGAGAAGAATAGCCTTTCTTAAGACTATTCCTACGTGTAATTAGTTTAAAAAGGGGAATTCTAATGATAGAATCCCATAAGTATTGGGTTTTTACCATTTGATTTCCTGGCCTATCTTACAGTACAAGACACTAGAAATAGCAGTCTGCATTGACAATATAATGTATTAACAATGGGTAGTGAGTAGGGTTGAGCGATTGGGATCGGAAAAGATCCAATTCCGATCGGCAATCGAGTAAATTTCACAATCGTGATCGGAATTCCGATCCCGATCTTTTTAGGTGGGATCGAGGTCTGAGGTTATTTCCTACTGGCATTGTGGGAAAAGCTAACAATGTTAGCTAGGTCCCATAGGAATGAATGGATGCAGCCGGCACACAGCCTATGCCGGTGTCCAGCCGCTTAACCCCCGTCCATTCATTCTAATGGGAGACTAGCTAACATCTCTAGTAGCTTGTGGCTTAGGACAGTGGGGGTGGGTACTAGGAGGGGAGCACTCACGTATCCCCGCCCTGTACCCGCCCACACTCTCCTAAGCCACAAGCCCCATATTCTTCCTAGGTCTGTAACACTAACCTGGGAGGCAGGGGCACCAAGGCGAGAACAGAAGTGAGAACAGGAGCGAGAACAGCAGGGACCACACCAGCGGCAGCGCTTCTGTGCAGGTGAGTGGACACCAGGGGGGGGACTAAATAGCCAGAGGATTTTTTTTTAAATCACTAACAATTAAAGCGTTAAATTTTTAGACTCCATGCTGTGTAGTGAATAGGATCGTTTTTAAAATCTTATCTTTGATTATTTAAAAAATCCCATTTACTTGCATTGGGATCGGAATTGGGATTGGGTTCGAATGGAAAATGATTGGAAATCGGATTTTAAAAACGACCCTGAAATCTCAAGATCGGCTCAACCCTAGTAGTGAGGCAAGCACTATATGGAGAGAATAATTGAACGTCCATGTGATATATTAGAGGTAACATCCCATGTAGTGATATAAGTTTGTGGCTACTAATGCTACAAATACTCCTATTGATACCGATCAGGTAATTTTCCATTTGCATTTAGACAGAAAAATCACTCGTCTCAGTATCAGATTATGTATTGCCACTCTATGCACTCCAATGACGCACTATGCAATGGATGTAATTACTCTACCATCTGGTTGAGTGCACCGTTGCCTACAGGACAGATTCAAAGCCCCACAACAAACATATATTTTAAGACCAACCAAATTGGTTTTGTGGCTATGACTGCAAGAGTTGCTCTTGATAGGACTCAAGGGTCTCTTAATTTCAACTATAAAATTATCAAAAACATGCTACATTGATATGTTAGGCAATATTGCAATACTGTATGTACATGTATAGATCAGATATTAGTGCAATGTATGCAATTATTGAATCCAGATTTAAGAAATAAAAAGTTCCAATAGTATACATTAAAATGTCTAGTGAATATATCATTTAGGAAAAAAATAAGTAATACATTTAATACGTTTCTTTCTCTAAAAAGTATTGTATTGTCAAACTGAAATTTCCATAATTTACAGTCAATAAGTCCTGAAATCAATTTCAACTGTTTTCCCCTTAGGCTGCTTTCTATTTCCAGCACCCATTTTATGCTCCATCCTATAGAACATGCATTTCAACATGGTTTAGTCACTAACATCCTAAAAACCTAAATGTGCATCACAATGTTTCTAGAAGACGTCAATGCCCATGACCTTATATTGAAATTTACAACATATAGATCCTGTATACAATTCTAATCAACTTTACTGCAGTCACGCACACCACCATGGCAGTACGGTGCGTCCCATGCTCCACCTCATGTCATATATTAAGGCTTAGGCCCAGTGGCGTAACTAGGAATGGCGGGGACCCGTGGCGAACTTTTGACATGGGCCCCCCTCCCCTCCGACACCGACGACCTCGACCGACCCCCTCCTACGCATTTCTGCGCGTTACATTATGCCCCATAGTGGTCCCTTAACACAGTATTATCCACCATAGTGGCCCCTGCACACAGTATTATCCCCCATAGTGGCCCCTCCATACAGTATTATGTCCCTTAGTGGCCCCTGCACACAGTATTATCCCCCACAGTGGCCCCTGCACACAGTATTATCCCCCATAGTGGCGCCTGCACACAGTATTATCCTCCATAGTGGCCCCTGCACACAGTATTATGTCCTATAGTGGCCCCTGCACACAGTATTATCCCCCATAGTGGCCCCTGCACACAGTATTATCCCCCATAGTGGCGCCTGCACACAGTATTATCCTCTATAGTGGCCCCTGCACACAGTATTATGTCCTATAGTGGCCCCTGCACACAGTATTATCCTCCATAGTGGCCCCTGCACACAGTATTATGTCCCTTAGTGGCCCCTGCATACAGTATTATGTCCCTTAGTGGCCCCTGCATACAGTATTATGTCCCTTAGTGGCCCCTGCACACAGTATTATCCCCCATAGTCGCCCCTGCACACAGTATTATGTCCCATAGTGGCCCCTGCACACAGTATTATCCCCCATAGTGGCCCCTGCACACAGTATTATGTCCCACTGTGGACACCTATAAACAATTATTATACTCTGGGGTCTTTTCAGACCCCAGAGTATAATAATCGGAGACCCGGGGGAATAAAAACATAAAATATTACTGTTACTTACCTGTCCCCTGCCTCCTACGCTGTCTTCTCCGCTGCCTTCTGCGCTGCTGTCCTTGTTCAATGATGTTGGACGTCACATGACCCGGGACGCACATGACCCCCGAGTATAGTGATAGCTGCGGTAGCGGCTGTCACCGGGCCCCCAATGTCCCGGGCCCTGTGGCAGCTGCCTCCGCTGCTATGGCGGTAGTTACGCCACTGCTTAGGCCTCACAGGACGTAAAACCGTAACGGGAACACATCGTGGTTCTTCCTGCAGTGCTTTAAACAGAGAGTTCGCTGCATTGCTAACCACTGAGCCACCATGTTGCCCCATGATTTTGGGGTATTTTGTGACAAGATGTCTATGCTTTATGCACCTTCGTGTGGCCACCCAGTGGTTGTATTGTTCATTGCAGAGATTTTATTACAATGTCGCAAAGCTGGATTGAATTGGTTTATTAAGAAATTGTCCTTGACCAAACCTGAGCTAAGATAAAGGGGCTGCTATATTTCTACTAAAGAAGACGGGAATAGAATTAAAGAATAACTAGACCGGAGGATATTCCGTATCAATAGCCATTCTTTTAACCACGTCTTGCTAAAGACATAATAATAAGAGACAAATCAGCATTTCTCCAGACAAATTCAATTTATGTTACAGATGGGAGATGTTAAGGAAAAACACCACCAAATAATCACACCTAAAATTACGTCTCATGCTGTTTGTGAAATAACGTGCACGGAAGGGCTAATGTGATCATTTGTAAAGCGATTACTCCCAAGAGAGCAGGTAAATAAATCAAGTGCAGAATTATTTGTTAATACTCTAAGACAATGTAACAGATTTAGCATAATCCTTCTAATCATCCATGGAAGGTAACAAACTCGAAAGCCCCTGAAAAGAGTTAACACAAAGTTGCGATGTACACACAAATGCAGCCTACATCCAAGTTATAATTATTCGGCAGGGACATCAGAACCAGTGTTTATAGAGGGAAGAGTTCAGGCAGGATTTTAATCCCCACTTACTCATTACTACTATAATCCTTCTTATTAAAGGGGTTCTTGCGTTCTCATAGCAATGACATGGATTTGTGAGAGCACTCCTGGAATTTTCCCTAAATTAATTGGTTTAGCTTCTCTTGCAATGCTTCTCAGCCATCTGTTTATATGAGCAGAGCTAACCAGCCCATTTACTGTATGTTTCACACAAATGCTACCTTTCTGTCATTAAAATCACATTTTTTCTCGATCACACGTAGGAATAGCCTTGAGAAAGGCTAATCTTCTTCTACCTTTAGATGTCTTCTCCGTGCCGCCGTTCGGTAGAAATCTCGGTTTTCGTCTGTATGCAAATCAGTTCTTTCGAAGCACTGGGGGTGGTCCCCAACGCTCAAACAGCCCAGGGGGCATCCCCAATGCTGCGAGAGAAATCTCCAGCACCGCCTCTATCTTCTTCAAGAACAGCCTCTCTGCGTGTCTTCTTCTTGGGCTGGGTTCAAACTTCTACGCATGCACAGTCGGCTCTGCCATCGGGCCTCGGGCAGAGCTGACTGCGCATGCCCACAGGCCACAAGAAAATGGCCGCTTACACCAGCTGTGCGCATGCCTAGAAGATTGAAAACCAGGACGGAAGAAGAAACAGGGAGCGGCCGTTCCAGAAGAAGATAGAGGCGTGTCACTAGAGAGTTCTCTCGCAGCACTGGGAACGCCCCCAGTGCTGTTTGAGCGCTGAGGACCGCCTCCAGTGCTGAACTCATTTGCATACTGATGAAAACCCAGATTTCTACCGAACGGTGGCGCGGAGAAGACATCTAAAGGTAGGAGAAGAATAGCCTTTCTTAAAGCCTTTTTTTTTTTTTTTTTTTTTTTCAAAGATACAAAAATGGGATATATAACTATATATAACTTTTTGCATCAATTTCTATGTAAATGGAAAGCCAACCATTTTTGCATACGCATCTGTTAAATGGATGTAAAATCATGATGTGATTGGACCCTAACCCAAATAGTTATAGAAAGCTAGGGCTACACATAAAGCATATCTTTAATCTCTTTGGGACAGACAAATGTGCACCAGAACAAGAGGACAAACTACCAGCAAATGACCTTTCTCCTTTTTTTTAGTGACTGGTAAAATTCTTTTCATCCGAAAATTGCTGCACTTCTACAATAATAAGAAAATGACGAGCGACAATTCCACTTTTCACATAAACGCAATAGCAATGTAATTTGTGGATGAAACACACCTCAATAGATGATTCACAGGGAAGGATACTATTGATTTTACTGTGGTGTAATTCTAGGTCCAGGATTCTTAACCATGGTTATCAAAGGAAATATGTCAAAGTATATCAATAGAATTTTTAGCTTCAACGTGTTTTTTGTGCTATTTTAAACCCAGCGCTATTGTACCAGACATGCAGCAAAAGAGCCTCATCTACATCACACTGGACTTATTCTTGCCAGTTTACGGGGATATTACAAATGGAGATACCACCATCTGTAACTTTAGTCATCATCCTCCCTTCATCATGCTGGTTTTTAGTTTTGGTACGGTACTTTACGGGTTCATTTATAAAATAAAAAAAAATGCCAACCATTTACTTGAACCAATGAATACTCAGAAAGTAGTTACACAGTCCAGTCATATTAATGTGACCACCGCCTACTTTTGACATCAACATTAAATAACCAATCGCAGAAGGCACGTGTCATCAGCCATCTGTGTGCACTCATCATTGTGGAAGGCACGATGGATCAACACAAGTATGCATCTATCCTTGCGGACCATGTTAATGTGAAGTGTTTTTCCTCAGCAGGACAATGCGACGTGTCATAAAGCTTGCAGTGTATGTGCGCGGTTCGTGGAGCACCAGGATGAATTTACCGTACTCCCTTGGCCAGCAAATTCCCCAGACTTGAACCCAATCAAGAATCTGTGGGACCACCTCAATCAGGTTGTTCGTGCCATGGATGCTCAACCGCGTAACCTAGCACAGCTGGCCACGGCACTGGAGTCGGCATGGCTCAACATCCCAGTGACCACCATCACAACATCCCCTCTCTCCCTGCACGTCTCACAGCGGTCCGCTCTGCCAAAGGTGGTTATTCTGAATTCTGACAGGTGGTCACATTAATGGGACTGGACTGTGTACATCCTGAACAGAGTCCATTCACTCTCTGCTTACAATTGTATTATTTCCTTAGATGGTAGAACTCAATGAGACACATTTACTAATTGTGTCTAATATTAAGACAGCTTAGACCAGGTAGACTTAAGAGGATCCAAAGTTATCAACAGGCTCACACCGTATGATCCTTTTCTCCACTCTTGGACCACTTTGTGGTCATTTACACCAATTGTTGATAGGTTAAGGTTACATTCGCCTCTGTGCCAGGTGCCTGTGTCGTAAGCCTGTCTTTATCATCCAGCAATTTCAATAAAACAGACAACCAATGGACCTCATTATAGTCAATGGGGTCCTTTGTGTCCATCATTATTTCTGCCATCAAATGGAGCGTTTTCGTGTTCTTCTGGTCCACCGATGGAGCAGAAGAACAGGTTTCCCTACACAAATGTCTAGCATTACTTTGTAACAAGATTTTGTATCAAAATTCTGGTGCAATTTTGCTGCATGTTGACATATTTTAAGCCATAACCTTTTCCACTTAACTCTGCCCCTTTTCCTCTAAGCTGCCTATTTCCTTGAGTAGGGGATAAAACTCTCTAAAACACATAAAATATTGTGAAAAGGCAATGTGAGTCACAATTCTGACATATTCAACTTTGTAAATCACAATTACATTTGGCTACATTGTAATGATAAATTTGGTCATTTTATGCTACCTATGACATGCCATTCAGTTTTCAATCTTAAAGGGGTTTTCCCAAATCGCCTGTTCACCAACTTGCAGGCTGTGTGCTCTGTTCACTTTCTGGTTTTCTCAGTGAATTGGTGGGTGGGGATTTCACTTGTTGTCTCCCATACAAAGCCAGCTCTGCTATTTCTCTTCATAGCAGTACATGTTTGCAGTCAGTAATGAGGGATGATTGTACAATTAGCACAGTATCACTGGAAGATGTACAATATGAAGCTCATCTAGTAGAGCTGGATTTGATAGGTGATGAGAATCCCAAACTTACATGCTACAGGACCAATACTCAGCTTACAATAAACTCAGTTTTAGGTCTGTGTTACATACAGAGGTAACAGACTCCCTGTCTCAGCCCTTATCAGCAAAATTCAATTAGCAGACTAATATCTGGAAGAGCCAGAGATAAACAACTCAGAAATACAAGCTGGCTCTGAGCACTCAGTTCCCCCTCCCTCCTGAGAGCAGGGAGCTGTGTCACTTGTCCTGGGCAGAGAGATAAGACCATCCCCAGGTCTGTGGTTATGGAAACACAGTGTAAACAATGAAGTGAATAATCTCAGATAGTGGCCAAACAAAGCAGTTTTTTTTATTTTTTTATAAAGCAATGTATTTAGGAAAAGTCTTAAATCCACATAAGGTAGCAGTATAGATAGGATCCTTGAGATGGGGCAACCCCTTTAACCTATCTTAGTCATGTATAAACTGTGGTTACTTATAATTACCATATCAACAATGACCATCCCTTTCGTCCCAGGGAGATAAGTTGCTACTAGTAGTCTGGAAATTGACTATATCCCTCCACTTGCTGGCATAAATATTGAAAAGTCACTAGGCTGGGGTGGGCGTTTATTGGCGGTGCCAGGAGGAAATCTCAAAGCTTGTATGGATGATAGTCTGGTCACATCCACCAGTTGGTGCCTTAAACAAGTAATTGGATTACTTTGGCTGCTAAAGGTTGGAGAAACTACTACGGTAATTCATATAGAGTGCAATTCGAGGAAAGTTAGAGACGGTATACAAAGGGCAAGTTAGCGTGAGGTTTAGGTTAAGTAACCCCCGTTGTATTGATACAACTGTTCTTTTATGTCGTACAAAGCTTCTGAAATCCCAAGCCCGCTATATGTATGACCTTCAGTCCACGTTAAGGAAAAAGTTTGAACTCCAAATTCTGCTTAAGTTCCTCATCCCACATGGTCATCGTCTCTACCTATGCAGTGCAATGTAATCTTTACCGAGATTTTCTAGGAAATACAAAGGTGTCTCACGAGGTTTGTGTTTGTACAATGAAACAACATATCCCTCCCCTTCTTGCGGGGATCCTGAAAGAAATCAATACATCCCTAACCCTCTCAGCCCTTCTTCCACATCCTAATTAGCAATGGCGTTCCTGCGAAGGGAGAGCGCGGCTTTTGCTTGTCTCTTTACAATTCAGTGATCTGATTAAAGTGATACTGAAGTGCCTTATTGCCATGACAATCACGTGCCGCTTCAACATTTATGATATGTCTGAAGCCAGAGATCTTGTATAAACGCTCTTGCACATTTGGATCGATAAAGTGGCGCATTCTGAATGTATGTATGAGGGCCGGAATAATCAGACATACTGCAGTTCAATAAAACACAGCACTTCCAAAAAAAAAAAAAATAATATTTGTCTCTTTCTGGGCTTTTTTCTATCAGGTTCATTACGATGATGAAAGGCACACCGCAGCCCATTAGTATATTAGTGTTTCTTCATCATCTATAATGGATCTTATGTACTGTGAAAACTTACAATATTCCCCAAGACTGTAAGTTGACCTGTAAAACGAAAGGTCTTCTCCGAGCTGGTTGATTCCTTAAAGGAATTGACCCATCATTGCAAACTATCACTTTATTCCCAATAGTGATAAGTCATTGATGGCATAATGGGGAGACCCACTGATCTGATAATGTAGGTCCCATGTCCCCTGTTTAAATGGAGAGCCAGAATTCTATGATTTCATTTAAAATCTATGGGACCGATCAGCATAGTCGTGCTCTGTATACATTTATCTCCGCCAGCCTCAAAGTGTGCATGTGCAATTGTCACTCCAATTAATTTGGGGAACCAGAAACCCTATTCTCATGATCAGTACCAGCTCCAGTGATATGATAACACAGAGTGATATGCTATACCTGTCTCTGTGCACCCACCCAGTCATTGGGAGAGAATTATTAATCAGGATCATGTTTGTACCTTACAGATAGCACTCCATAGGCAGTCAATAGCTCAATAGCTAAGTCAGTAGTAGGTTAGTTTTATCACAGTACAGACGTGGAGTCCAATGGAGCAATGGAGGGAGCACCAGAGTGGAAGGCACCAGGTAAATATGTATGTTTAATTTATAGTCAGAGCCACTTTGACCAAATTAGACAAGAGTTGGCACATCTGTACAATAATGAGATTTAAAGAGGCAACATGGTGGCTAAGTTGTTAGCACTACAGCCTTGCAGAGTTGTAGTCCTGGGTTCAAATCCCGCCGGGAACAACATCTGCAAGAGGTTTGTATGTTCTCCCCGTGTTTGTGTGGATTTCCTCCCATTCTACAAAGACATACTAATAAGGAAAAAAATGTACATTGTGATCCCTATATGGGGCTCACAATCTACATTAAAAAATATAATGAGTTATAAAACCCAGACATAGATGATGTGCCTGCTATAGGAGTCCTGGACAGAGGGGTAATCCCTGAAACGCTGTTTGAATGCGTCGTAAGAAATTCCAATAAAGTGCATGTTGATTCAACGCCATTGGAGTAGCGCAGTCTCCTTACCATCCATTGGTCAAGCTTTTCCTGAACAGAGGGGGGTCCCAATCCTAGATGATCTTAGCCCTTTAATACCAAAGATGACGAAAGAGCAGCAGAGGAAAACAAAGATCAGGTCTGTTGATGGAGAAACGTGGCACTAAGAGGGGGTTCAATTTGATCATAATGGATAAAGGTCAAAATTGTTGCGTTTCGGTTCTCTGGTCTTTTTTATTTCCTCCTTTTTGTGTTTTTCACATCCAAATGAGCTAGTTTAGCTGTATGGCGATCCAGCTCTGTGCCATGGCTACCGTTACAAATGGAAACCTGCGAAGCATAGCTGGTATCTAAACTCCACATAAATTATGGTCTTGAACGTCATGCTCTTGATTCAAGAAAGGCTTTAGGGACAGAATGTCCATGGATTGATTCCAATATCTGACACTTTGTATGTTATCAGAGAGGTTGATTCATGATGTTTATACTCTATGTACTCGCCAAAAATAAATTAGCGTATAATTCACATGCACACAGAAGAGACAGCCATATTATTGGATAAATTGAAGGGTTTTTCTGGGTTTTATAAAAATGCACTCGTTAGCAGGGAAGGGGTTAAAAGAAAAAGTATATACGCATCTCATAACTGCACCATTCAGTGCCCCCCCCCCCACGAGTCTCTGCTTACGTCCTGCCATACCTTGTGATTCATAATTCACGTGACCACTGCAGCCATTCACTAGACTTACGCTAGGTCCACACTAGCGTTCGGCTTTCCGTACCAGTGGACTCCATAGACTATAATGAGGTCCACTGGTTTTCTGACCCAAAAATGCAGAAAGAAAAGTTCTGTTTCTCTCCACATTTTTAAGTGGGTTTTGGGATGGAAAACCCAAATGGAGTACAAGCGCTGGTGTGAACATAGACTTACATGTGACTGATGAGGTCAGTGCTTGGCTGCAGTGGTCACTTTAGACCAGTAGGGACCATCTTGCAGCAGAACTGGCGCGGCAGTAAATTGTGGTGGTGAATATATTACCGGTAATTCATATTTAATCTCCTTTCTGCTGTTGGGTACATTTCTATAAATCCCAGAAAACCCCTTTAGTATTCTTGTCACTAAGTCTTATAGGCTTTGTTTTTCTGTAACCGGTGAGTACAGTTTTCAGCACTTCTACATAGCAGGTAAAGCAGTAATTCTCAGATCCTGGTGGTAAAGCAGAGCTCCCCTGTTCCTGAATGGGTGAGGAGACTATGTAATTACGTCCATGGAAGCGTTAGATTCGGAGGTTAAGGTCACAAATGACGGCTTCATTACTGCTTGATCTGACTGGATTCTAATCAAAATCATAACAAGAAATGACAAAAGCAGCCAGGAAGACAAAAAATACCATTGAGAGCGCGCTATGCAACCAACAAAACATTGGGAATTACAATTTTAATTTTAAATGAGTTTTCCCACAGCATAAAAAAACATTTAAAATTATACACAGGCGAATGTAAGTTTAACAAAATGAATGGTTTGGGGCTCTGTATTTCTCTTTGTGTGATTGTGTGGTGAGAAATTACATCAGAATCTGTAGACGTAGTACAGTTTGTACCAGGCTCTATTCTTCTCAAAGGTTAGAAAAAAATATCACATTTTTTTTAACTGGATAAAATTGAGGTTTTTACTTAAAGGGAAATGTTTATCAAAACAAGTGAAAGGGAGAAGTGTCGTGGTTGCCCATAACTAGTTATCAGCTTTCCAAAATAACGTCCATTAAGATTGCTGTTGTCAGTTCTTAAAACCCCTCTCATAAAAAAAGAGCTGGAATCTTATTGGTGGCAAATACCCCACGTTTACCATGGGACCCTTTTAGGTACATCTCCTCCAAATATTCATTCACAAGAAGGCATTTTTCTATTTTATTTTTAGAATAAATTTGTAATTATTAGAAATTATTGCTATCGTAATTATTGTAAAGGTGTAATTATTTTGAATCTCTCCCAATATTTTAGAAAATCTCCCAATATTTTAGAATTTCTCCCAATATTTTAGAAATTCTCCCAATATTTTAGATCTCCCAATATGTTATAAATCCCAATATTTCAGAAGATCTCCCAAAATTTTAGAATCTCTCACAATATTTTAGAATTTCTCCCAATATTTTAGATCTCCCAATATTTTATAATAACTCCCAATATTTTAGAAGATCTCCCAACATTTTAGAAGATGTCCCAATATTTTAGAATTTCGACCCAACATTTTAGAATAACTCCCAATATTTTAGATCTCCCAATATTTCAGAAGATCTCCCAAAATTTTAGAATCTCTCACAATATTTTAGAATTTCTCCCAATATTTTAGATCTCCCAATATTTTATAATAACTCCCAATATTTTAGAAGATCTCCCAACATTTTAGAAGATGTCCCAATATTTTAGAATTTCGACCCAACATTTTAGAATAACTCCCAATATTTTAGAAGATCTCCCAATATTTCAGAAGATCTCCCAAAATTTTTGAATCTCTCACAATATTATAGAATTTCTCACAATATTTTAGATCTCCCAATATTTTATAATAACTCCCAATATTTTAGAAGATCTCCCAACATTTTAGAAGATGTCCCAATATTTTAGAATTTCTCCCAACATTTTAGAATAACTCCCAATATTTTAGAAGATTTCCCAATATTTCAAAAGATCTCCCAATATTTCAGAAGATCTCCCAATATTTTAGAATCTCTCCCAATATTTTAGAATCTCTCCAAATATTTTAGAATTTCTCCCAATATTTTAGAAATACTCCGAATATTTTAGTATCTCTCCCTAAGCTTTAGAATCTCTCCCAATATTTTAGAATCTCACCCAAAATTGAAATGAAAAGAACCACAATTTATGGTCATTACGAAAGCTATATTACGAACACTACGGATATAGTCATCTTCAGCTTGAATCTAATAACTCATTGCACTGTCGTAATTCACAACAAAAGCCATGGAAAAAGTTAAGTAATGCCAGTGCCAGTGTAAATAGCCATGCAAAGGTTGAAAACTAGTGTAGCCATAGAGGTTATACATTTGGCAAAATCAACCAATTTTTGCTGTGGGTAGATCCATTGCAAGGTATTTAGCTGTGGCTTGTTTAACATGGCCACATCCGTATGTTGAAGGATTACTGCTTGCCAGCACAGTTTGGAATGGCCCTGACAAACATTTGGCCAGACATTCGCAACTGTATGCTGATCATGGGCTAAAGTATCTGAGCATGTTGGTGCATACATTGAGGTACTAGCCAACCGTACACCACAGACATACAATAATGTCACTCATTGTTTCATTTTTTAGGTAGGAATATGCCCAAACTATGCAAAATAAGTAATGAGTCAGGTTGAGGCCATGTGTTATCGAAAAGTTGCTCTTTTTGTTGCAGATTTTGCAGTGTTTTTTGAGCCAAAAGTCAAGAGTGGATTTAGCAGATGGTAGAGAAGTATAAGAGCTTACTCTATATTTCTCAGTCCTTTTGTAGCCACTCTTGAGTTTGGCTCAAAAGAACTACTGAAACAGAAACAAATGCCCAAAAGCCATATAACCAACTAATAAAATACTAAGATCCACCCAACTGGGTTACTGTCAGAAACCACACTCGCCATACAATAGACTGTGCCCTATTCTGGCAGCACATACTGTAACTATGCATTGTTCAATTCAAGATGTTCGCTCTTTCTTATTATCCTCAGTTTTTAGTGGAATGGCAGCTTAGAGTAATATACACAAAGGATATTCACCTGCATATCAACCACTGCAGAATGAAAAACCTTTGTAAACTGTGATATTTACTGAGGCTGAAAAAATCTCCTGCAAGTATTTGCAATTTAATCATGCTCATGGGTTCAGCACCATGCCCTATATCCATAATGTAAAGACTGATTTAATCATACTCTTCCACTTATGTCTCTGTGTTCTATAAGTCAATAGAAAATGTCAAACCGAACAGCAAAATGGTCTTTGTAGAATCAGAAGCCATAGCCAAATGGTAGAAGCATAACTTATTTTCTACATGCATTACCGTCTTCTGAATATTAAGTCTTGGATATGTTTTTTATTAAGGTATATTTTGTAATTATTTTTAGCAATTCCCTTGTTATGTTTGTACAGTTTATAGGGGGCTTTGCCATGAACATAACTATACTTACAGTTGTAGACAATTTCTATATTTTTTTTTTTACAATTTTGCAAATATAAATAATAACATTTTTCTGAATTTTAAAGATTTTATTTAACCATCTTAATCTATTGCTTCGAACATCTGACAATGAGTATGATCATGAGTATCAGAATTATGCTTTGATTTCCTTATTGTGGTTGGGTTATCTTCTGGCGCGTATTATCCCGCTCTGTTTCTGTATAATGGATAAGGAAACCATGGCTGGAAGTGCCAAATATTATATCAAGTTTCTGCATTCATGCTTATCTCTAGAGATGAGCGAGTACTGTTCGGATCAGCCGATCCGAACAGCACGCACCATAGAAATGAATGGATGCACCTGGTACTTCCGCTTTGACGCCGGCCGGCCGCTTAACCCCCCGTGTGCCAGCTACGTCCATTTATTTCTATGCGAGCGTGCTGTTCGGATCGGCTGATCCAAACAGTACTTGCTCATCTCTACTTATCTCCATTATCACCCATTCAAGAGAGAAGATATATGGCATTGTGCTTGGCATACCCAAATTCTACAGCCTCTTGCACCAACTGATCTGTAGAGGTTCCAGTATCAGACCCTCACCACTCACTAGACTGAGGTCCTAGAAACGCCCTTTAACGTGGTATTCCCATTGTGAACAATTATAATGTACAGTATTCATGTGCCAGATGCAATAAATGACCAACAGAGGAGGGTCTCACCTCTGGGACCTACACCTATCTTAAGAGTGGAACTATTTAACCTCCAACTTATGGGCATTGTCACTGGAGTGGTGGCCATGTATATGTGGCTCTCTCAGTGATTTCTATGGGAGTTCCAAAAATAGTCAAGAAAGTGGTTGGACCTGCATATATCAGAAATGTATGTCATAAATGTCCAAGAGAGGAATACCCCTTTAATGGAAATGTTGGAATAGATACAGTAGCTGTCTAAATATTCTCTTGTGTTCCGAATTATAATTTTTTATAGGACTCTGGTTTGAGGAGGACGTGCACGGTGCATCAATAACTCTAAAGAAAAAACATACCGTAGCACTCACATGATACCACATATATCTATGTTCTAGTATATAATACTAAGTAGTGGTATATGAGTCACAATATAAGAAAATGCAATAAAGTAACTTTTGCCATGCTTCCTTATTACAGACATGCTACAGCAGCACATTTCGGATGAGGCCCCATGTACCAATGCATTACACCCAACGATCTGTATTACCCATTGTACCACTAGATGAATATACAATTCTCTACATAATTACCTTACAAGTACAACACCTAAATATAATAGCCTTTAGTAGAATTTCCTGCCATAGATTGTTGTGCACTATAAGAAGTTAATGGACAGAGACTAGTACTACTGTAAAATATACACTTACTTTAGTATCTAAGTTATTTTGATGAGCAATATGATAACACAGGTAATGGTGCATCACCTTCTATTCCGGCGAAATGCTGCCGGCCGCTTAATTACCGCATCACTCTTTACCATATTGACCGGCTAAAAATAGGATTGACTGCACAGAGGAATTATCCCAGGATGCTAGG
This sequence comes from Leptodactylus fuscus, assembly GCF_031893055.1. Lineage (NCBI taxonomy): Eukaryota > Metazoa > Chordata > Amphibia > Anura > Leptodactylidae > Leptodactylus > Leptodactylus fuscus. The sequence continues at coordinate 38,717,986 of NC_134266.1, read as the reverse complement.
TAATGGTATATGGGAAAGAAACAGAAGGTTTTTCTTTGCGATTTCTTAATATTCTGCTGCTTCTACTAACGCTCTTTATGTTGACCGCAGGTTCCCTAGCATCTCTCTTGCTATTACATAGGAGATTTCTACTGTTTTCAGTGTATTTTGGACAGGGTTTTTTTTTCGGAGCTGGGAAATCACCTAGAGTAAAGAAAGATGTTTAAGTATAATGGTCTCTTTAGTTAGATGGTGGTACGTTGGTGGACATCCAACCACTGGGACACCCACTGATCATGAGAATGGGGATTGCATGTCATCTTGTTTGGAGTGGTTGTTGGGTTTGTCCATTTCCAGCCCAAAGAGTTGCATGGAGTGGCAGTATACACTCTTGACCACTGCTCTGTTCATACAGAGGAACACAGGACCCCTGTTTTATTGGTTGGTCGGGGTCCGAGGGGTAAGACCCTCACCAACCACCTATCTTTTCAACAGAAGAAAATAATGTTTTAACAAACCCATCTAGTATTCTGTTAGGAACTGGTGTCAATTTCTGGTACCGGGTTTCAGGGGTGAGTTATTCCCATTCCCAGCCAGTGTAGTATGGTCCTGGTCCATTCTTGCCATGCTATGGTCTTCATATTGAATAAAGAAATGATTTGCAGGGAGCATGAACTGAGATGTGCCATAGCTTGCCAAAAATGTGCCCAGTTGAGCTGCCTTTCTGGCCACTGTCTAGGCACCACGGCCTTAGTAAATCGGTTTGGCCGGGTTTTGATAAAAACTGACATTTGACCCCAGCAATGGAGAGTATAATCTCACATATGATATAGTTGAGAATACTGTGATCATACATTCATATATATCTGAGTAGTCTATGTAGTGATGTGCATGATCTCCTATCCCAGTAAGAATTGCCAATTTGTTATTTACAGCTATACTTCTACTGGTCACTTCTGTGCATGTATGTGTATGTATCTCATGCCATCACCATGTAGAGTGGTCTTGAATGTCAATGACTTGAGCTCTACCCAAATGTGGCCCATACCTTCCAGATCAGTCCCATTTCACACGGCCACACCAATCCATTAATTCCCAGATGTCAAAACCAAAACAAAAGAGTCATACAAATGTGATGGAAAAAAATAGAGAGCTGCACCGATCCGGTTGTGCCTCCTCTGGGGAACGCATTTCACTTCTTTTCGGGAAGATCAGCACCTTAGATTTAAACATCATGATCAAAACCTTTCCTTTTTGCTTGCGAGCTGCCGCTTGCCGGAGTGTTTGTGAGAGCGGAGAGATTGAAAGAGGAGACACAAAAGCCCTTTTCAATAAAATGTCTGTGCAACACGAGATTGCATCCACTGACAGCAGTGTGCTCATCCTCATCGGCATGTTATTGAAACAAGGGAAAAATGAATTAGGAATGACTGGACACTTTATTGCTAAATCGTCTGCTGGCCATAGAGAGACTTCTAATCTAATCCCACTGGGTGTTTCTAAATTTAGGGTGCAGGTACTCACATGGCTAAAGAGGACCTGTCATCTCTCCGGACATGTCTGTTTTAGTAAATACATGTATTCCCCATGAAATAGCCTACTGTCTTACAATTCTAATGCCTAGAAGATTGAAACCCAAGATGGAAGAAGACGCAGGGAGAGGCTGTTCCTGAAGAAGATGGAGGCGGCGCTGGAGATTTCTCTTGCAGCATTAGGGACGCCCCCAGTGCTGTTTGAACACTGGGGACCGCCCCCAGTGCTGTGAGAGAACTCATTTGTATACAGAAGAAAACCGGGATTTTTGCCGAACAGCAGTGCGGAGAAGACATCTAAAGGTAGGAGAAGAATAGCCTTTCTTAAGGCTATTCCTATATGTGAGCGAGAAAAAATGTGATTTTAATGATAGGATCTCTTAAGAAACATAGTACAACGTTTAAGCATAGCTAATAACTTCTGTAATCCCACAATGGGAATTTCTGACCAACTGAACACTTTATTTTATATTTTACAGAAACTGATACTGTCTCTTATTGAAGAGATCGCCTATAGGTGGAATATCGAGACTTACTGGCAATGCTTCATGGGTAAAAGTATGCAAATCAGCTTCAAAGAATCTAAAAGTAGAACACTGTGCACTCCAGGCAAGATCTATCCATTCTATATAGGAAGAGTATATAGGGTACAATAAAATTAGAAGACGAGTGCTCAGGATGTATGGGTAGTGTATATCCAAAATATATAGCAGAATCCCTGACATATTAAGAATCCTATTTTGGGATTCCACAATGATACAAACTGTTTGTAGACAATGATATACCAACATAGGGACATCACGCAAATATATGGCGCATCACTACAATATAAAATAATATAGACAGAAATCTGGGTGTAGACGGTAGAGCAGAATTAGCTTATTCCTGAATATAGATTGTTTCGTCTAAAGTGGTACTTTGTCCTGCAACAGGATCAGTGCATCAACAATCGCATGCTGGTAAAGTGCTATATATATCTATACTTTTATTTCCTACAACAAATTTAGCCTAACTTTGCCTCGGGCAGCAGAAAATAAATTAACACTGTGGCTCCGGTAGCTACTTATCTCCGGTTGCCAGCCTTGCCGATGACGCTATTTGCTATAGTCCAGTTTCCGCAAGTCACAGGAAATTAGTCAAACTCCGGCTTTAATCTCATTACAATATTTATTACACAACATATTCCATTTCTGTGTTACGGGCTTTCAGGCTCCTTTACACTGTACCAGAGAACACGCTGCTTTCTTAAAAAACAAATAAGAAAGGCAATAATTGCAGTCATTTAAACAATCAGCAGGCTCCGAAATTATGTTACAGGGAGAATAAGTAAAACTGGGAGAGATTTCTATATCTGTAAAAGGGTCTCATATTTCACATTATTTGCATTTCAGCTTTTCTCCCTAGAAAGCTATAATATCTCTATAGGTCTTTATCTCACAAGATGCACTTATGGCGTATGAATATCAGAGAGCATTGCCATAACTGAGTGTATAATTACAGTTTGACTAACAATAGAAGGAATACTACCTTAGATTTAACAGATAGGCCATAAAAGTGCCGTGTGTGGAGGTCAATATGCTTAATCCACAGTTAAGATCAGGAACAGGGTTTCCTATTCTTATGGACTATGGATGTGAGTTACAGCTCTATAGTATCCAACATCTCTCTAGTGCCACCTGTAGGTGGCTACCCTGTAAGTCAATGAAATATAACTCTTTAAGCGGACCTTCAGTCATAAACAACTTTTAATAAAAGAATAGCACATGCAAATATAAGAAACTTTTTAATACATCTTATTAAGGAAATCTGTTTCCTTCTTCACTGCTTTCCTTCTTAACTAAGGTAGTGAAAAATTCACCTGGTGCCCGTGACAATAATCCCAGGAGGGACTTTGCGTGATCAGCTGCAGCTCTTACCTGAACACCGACCTGTCTAGGAAAGATAGGAAAAAAACGGGATATTGTTAGAGCGCTACTGTCATAAAATGAGCCAAAAGCACGAAAATAAATAAATAAAAATGTGTTGATTGGATTCCAATTGACAGTAAAATTTCAGCAGTAAGAAGGGCTACGTGTTTCGATGCCAGTCTGGTGCCTTCCTCAGGCCAAGAGAATCTTAAGCTGTCAGAGCATGGGACAGCCTAAGATTCTCTTGGCCTGAAGAAGACGTCAGATCGGCATCGAAACGCGCAGCCCTTCTTACTGCTGAAGTTTTACTGTCAATTGGAATCCAATCAACACATTTTTATTTATTTATTTCCATGCCTTTGGCTCATTTTAAGATATAAGACAAAGTTTCTTATTTTCACCTGTACTATTCATTTCTGAAAGGTTTTTTTTTTTATAATTGGAGAGAAATTTTAATGAGCCTGACACTGACTTAAAGGGTAGATACTTATAGGTTGCAATGGAGAGATAGTATTCTCCCTTCTGGAAGAGAGATTCTTTCTAGACTTTTTCACGATTATTTCCTATTGTGGGCCCAAGGCATTTCAGTCCCATACTGACCGTATCAAAAAATGAATTATAAAATTGGGAAAATTAAAAAAATGCTACATTTACCTACAATTCGATTTACTATGGGAAAATATATTTTCACAATGTTAATAGGCATTCATTATTATTAATATATTTATCTTTCCATTTCACAGGTTAGATAAGTTCCTGTTCCCTAAGAGGAAGGGAACACTTCTGTCTCTCCAAACACTTCCCGGGCTTATTAGAGTCCATTGTTGCTCCTTGATAACCTATTCAGACAATCCATTGAAGATATCCTTACACTGGAGTGCGGAAGTACAACTATCAGTTTGCCTGCAGAGCCCCTTTAGCAGCGATTAGGCAGACACATTCAGCAAAAATATGTTCAAGTTAATCCAGCGACGTTCCAAATTTTGCAGAAAAGCAGGTCTTTGATATGACTTATTCATGTTTGCAATATTGAGAAGAGTGTAGTACCACAGAGTCAAATGTGATGTGCAAACAGTCGGCAAGCAATCTATTGTTTTATATGGTAAGAGCTATGGGATGGCACCGCTTATATCAATCTATATCAATCATGGGTGTTCTTCTGGTCATGACTCACAAGTAAAAAATTGCTATTGCTGTATCGCGAAATTTGATGTCCATTTTGGGCATATTTAAGTAAAAAAAATGTGTTTCCCAGTGATAAGAGCTGACTGCTGGGAAAAGCCGCAGCTGGACAGAGGTTCAATTTTTTTTGTATCGTTCAAATACAAGTCTCTTCAATGGAGTGTTACTAAGTGCAAACCCTCATCAAAAGGAGAAAGGTCCCGTTGAATCAGTGATCAATGAATTATCTTTAGGCAGAATGGGTATTGTTCCCTTCTTCTGCCAGAGTTACCACCAAGGTTTCCACCAAGGAACATAAGTCTACGTCAGCTACCCCATAAGTGGGCGCAAGGGATTGCAGAGAGTGAGAATCCTGCTGGTCACAGACCCCTCATCCTATAGGCCTCCAGAAGGAACGTCCTACAACGGGTGCAACTAAGCAAGGAAAAAAATCACAAAGTAAAATTAGAAATAAATAAAATAGTCCAGAATGTACAACTCCTTTAAGATAAGGATCTTGTAATCCAAACATGAATCCTGTTCTTTGGTATTACTGGTTATCCTTCCAGAGATCCGATAGCTATTTTGTGCCTTAGGCCAGTTTTAGAGTGGAAACTGAGCTGATTGTGTGACCATTCTACCTTAAAGTCAGCTCCACACACCAGCCATAACCTGCCTCATATTGTTTGGATGCCTTTCATTTTAGCATGCTGAAAAAAGAAACGTCCTGCTCGATCAGTCAATACATCTGCAAAAACTGTGCTGCGAGGCTCACGTCAACTAGACCCATTGTATCAGAGACTACTCAGCGTGCAAACCTGCGGCAAAAAGCTGAAGCTTTACTTTGGCTTTCCCCCTTGAGTCCCACATGGTTGGTATTTGTAGAGGAATTTGAGGCAAATTCCGCAATTGGACTTGCTCTTTTGGAAAAAAAACGATACAAATTAGCTCTATCTTGGAAAGAAATGAGAGCTCTACAGGTATTAGGTAAGGGTTAGAGATGATCGAGTAGTACTCAATCGAGTAGGTGTTCAATTGAATACTATGGTATTCAAAATACTCGTACTCGATCGAGTACCACTCGCTGTTCGAATGTAAAAGTTCGATGCAGAACCAGCATTGATTGGCCGAATGCTATACAGTCGGCCAATCAATGCCGGTTCTTCTCCTACCTTTAGAAGTCTTCTCCGTGCAGCTTCCCCGCGGCGTCTTCCGGCTCTTCATTCACTCTGCCAGGCATCGGGCCTGGGCACAGCCGACTGTGCATGCCCGCTTGTAGTGCAGGCATGCGCAGTCGGCTCTGCCCAGGCCCAATGCCTGGCAGATTGAATGAAGAGCCGGAAGACGCTGCGGGGACCCTGCAAGGAGAAGACCTCGGAGGATCCAGCCCGACCCTCACTCGTGGACTTGGTAAGTATAATTTGATCGAACGTTGCCTACCCCTGAAACGAGCATTTTCCCCCCATAGACTATAATAGGGTTCAATATTCGATTTGAGTAGTCGAATATTGAGGTGCTACTCGAAACAAATATCGAACCTCGAACATTTTACTGTTCGCTCATCTCTAGTAAGGGTGGGTTCACATCTGCGCCCCGGTCGCTGCTTTCAGGTTTCCATCTTCTGCCGACAGGAGACGGAAACCTGGCAGACCGTGTCCGGCTGTGAGCGCCTCTAAGCGTTTTGTGGTCTCCGCGGTGAAACTGTTTTCTTTTAACCAAACACAAAGTTCACGGTTTCGCCGCCGAGACCAGAAGACGCTCACGGGCAGACACATTGCAAACCCATTCAAATGAATGGGTTTAAAAAGTGACTACCGGTTTCCGTCTCCTGTCCAGTTTCTCAGGCAGAAGACGGAAATCTTAAAGCGGAGACCGGGGCGCAGGTGTGACCCCGCCCTAACTGAAGCTTTTCATGCTAAAAATAAATTACCCAGATCACTAACGTAGGCCCATCATCTTACTTTATAGATGGCGCACCCATCTTCATCGAGCAATGGGCAACCTAACTATGCAATCTTAATTTTGCACCGGGTCGCATCAATTTTCTAGTTGGCCGTGTTCTTTTAGTTCACACTAACATTGGTAACTTGTGCATTAAGTTGACTGGGGAAGGGCCAAGAAGATCTGTCACAAGCAATTTTACAATTACTGAGAAGATTCGCCATTAATTTTTCAGTGAACCATTTCTTGGCAAAGATTAGCTGTGCAGCTTCCTATTTTATAACAGCTCCCCCGTATATTTAAGGAAAATCTATGCAATGTATAAGTAGGTCATATTTTCCTTTTAAATAACTATAGGAGACAACATTGTAGGAAGGAGAATTTTGAAGGCAGTTCTTTGCAGTGTTCCTGCTCGCGGTGCTATTTTTACTCTTATAGTACTTGTACATATAGGGCTATATTTAGACCTTGCCGTGTAACACATTGAGGTCAGCAGCGTCTGAGTGTTGTGGCTGCAGAAGGTTTCTGGACTGTTATTCCATAGCACTTAATTTGTAATTGCGTATTAATCAGGCATTAGTTAATGGATGCTTAAAATAAGATGTTATTATGCGCCTTGCTATGTTCTCACAGTAGGAATTATCACATTATTGATGTTGTTCTGTTTTCTATTTTCTGCCTCTTGTTCTCATATGAAGAGTGGAATATTTTCCTTGTAAATTATTAATAAATTCTGCCTTTTTATAGGCTGCTCTGTATTAATCCATGAGCAATATTGCCAGCCAGACCTTGCAGCAATGGCTTATGTGACCCCAAGTTAATATGTTGGTGTAGCACTCCTAGTGTCGGTCTCTCGGGAAAGTCTTCTGCTCCTCAAGACGCACTTAAATCCAATGAGAAACTCTAGATAGTCATGCCTGACTTTTATCCCAGCATTTCCCTTTGTGTATGCTGATTCCTTAGCATTTAAAGGATCATGAAAAATCATAATGCAGAAAATGCCAAAGCCATTACCTCTGTTTCCGAAAGACTTCTCCCAACTGTACGTCTCAATATTTCAGAAAATGATATTTGTTATTGTCCTTTACACTGCAGGTTCCAAGACAATTTCCCATGTTCATAAGACTGAAATATTAGGCAGGATATATTTAATGCTGAAATATATATGTCTGAAAAGATATACGGATACATTTAACAAGAAGATCTAAGCAATCTTTCCCAAAACTTTTTTGTTCTCAGAGCCCTTAGATACTCATTACTTTTTACAACCGGTTCTTTGACAATATCAAATACAGTCTCATTGACCGAGAGGTGCACAGGAATATTCTCATATTTTCCTTTACAGCTGCTGGTAGGATCAGACAAAAGAAACAGATGGACCATAGGCAAGAACAATATGGGGGACCTAGCCCTATAGGAAGGTGTTGTATCCATTTATTTGAGTAAATCTGCCTAACGCTAAGTTCACACGCAATTGCGCATGTGCATATTCCATCGCGGTGCAGTGCACGGCATCCCGTCGCGGCTTTCCGCTCCAGATTAGGCCGAAATGAATGGGCCTAGTCCGGCGGGTGCTGTGGATACCGCATAATTCAGCCGCGGAATCCGGTCTGAAGATAGGGCAGCTCGTTTCTGTTTTCCGCTATCGGCAACATGCTGCTAGCGGAAAAAAGAATGTTAGCAGTCTACATAGACCACCATTGTGAGGATTAGGATGTGGATTCCGCGCCAAAATCTTCCCCCTCTTGTCCCGCATGAACGGGGCCTAATTTTATGGCATCCTGCTTTCAGAAGACAGCACTCCTACACCGTGTAAACTATATAGCTAGTAATGAAGGATGAAAGCTTTGAGATCAGTGTTTCTTAGGCTCCATTCACACAGAGTAACGTTGGCGTTTTTTGTGCTTATTTTGTGCTTATTTTGGCACATAGCGCCGCGCAACGCTGCGTTAACGCCGCGTATACGCCGCGTTTACGCCGTTCAACGCGACCGCAAAATAGTGCGGCGCAAACGCGGCGTTAACGCGGCGTTTACACGGTGCTATGTGCCAAAATAAGCACAAAATAAGCACAAAAAACGCCAACGTTACTCTGTGTGAATGGAGCCTTAAAGCGACCATCCACTGTTTTTCAATAGTCATCGATATAAAACCTACTATTGCTGATGCCGTCACCAATATCTAGTACTGGTGCCCATATCTAGTACACGTAAGTCTAGTTCCTGCAAAGCACTGCAAAGCTAATACTAAAATGAACCTTCCAGGACCTTAGACTGGGGGGATACTATCACCAAAGGTCCTGGAAGCTGCACTAAGTGTCGTTGATAACACTGGTAAAGTTAATAGGGGCTTGGTGACCTGACTATGGGCAGTTTACTAGAGAAGGGGGCTATAGGGAGCAGAATATGTTAGAAGCAAAGTGGTATTTTGGTAAGTGGTAGGACAGAAGAACTAAAAGATTCCAAGGTGAAACTGATCACTTACTGAAGAAGGATATGCAAATCTGTTTTCCAAGATGTAAATAGGAAAACAGTGCCTCTGCTTGCTGCCCTCTAGGGGCAGTCCCCTTAATCATCATGCCCGACTTTTTTAAACAAGCTTTGAATGGTATGATGCGAGGTTTAGCCAAATCAGTATCCCAGCTGTGGAGCGAAAAGGGCTTTTGTAAGTCTCCATACGCCGGTGAAGGTGATCTCTCCTTAAGGAGTGATAGTATCCCCAGAACCTGAAGAAGGATAGGGAGAGTCACTGAGAGTACACAACTGTTACTAGTGATGGGATAATCTTGTACACAACATAGTGAAAAAAAAAAAAAATCACCGGAGTGCCCATTAATATTTTCCATCTAAGCCAAGCAGCCCCCACTTTTTAATAAGTGGGTTGAGTTTTGTGGTAAAAAGGGCAGTGTTTAGTGGGAGGGGTAGGACCTACAGATTTATAGTAACCTGTGCCAGATATTGGGGCTCATTGTAGCACAAATCTACCCCTGCTCAATGCAGACATAGGATTACATTTGTTATGTAAGGCAAGATGTGTCAAACATATCTGAAGTTATTTACTCCAAACTACTTTATCTTAAGTCCATCTCTCCCATTGAGTATACGCCCTGGGGTATATGCACTTCAGGTTGAAAACCTACAATATTCTGTTGTGAACTGTAATATTATGAGGTCTGTATGGTGGATCATAAAAACTATGTGTGATAACATCGGAATATGTTGGGAACTTATAAATATGGAAGCTTTTTTTACATTTGTATTCCCAGTTTGCCATAAAATGAACATAAGACATAAAAATAAGAATCACAGAGAGGTAAGAAGAGTAAAATCGAGGGCAGGAACTAAGTATAACCTAAAGTTCAATGGCTGGTAATAATGGTTCCCATACATTTATCGGTAGCTATCCAAAGCTGATAAGAGTCTGATCATTGGGGACAACACTATTGGGATCCCTGCACCACTCAGTAGAAGGAGGTCCGCTGTTCCTCCACACTGTGCGACCATAGTAAGGAAGAGTTTACAGAGCAGTGGTCAAGCGATCCCTTCCATTAAATGCGGATGGATACCACCGTACAGTATACTCCACAACGTGAACTATCTCTGCCCCTTATTTTCATCTAATCATCCAAGTTGGAAAGATCTTACTGGGAATATGAAATGTTCTCCAAGAAAGAACATTGTTTTGTGAATATTCAATGAGGCAATCACCGAATAATCATACAAACAGGGTGTAAAGAAAACATTCCCTATATTACATTTAATTAAGTCCATTAATTAAGGCATATTACAAATACAATCATCATAAGTAATGTGCAGGAGACTCAGTAATGTTCTTATATTCTACATTACATGTAGAGCAGATATAATTAAATCAGACATCATAGCATACGCATCGCCTCATTTGTATAAAGAATGTTCCTACTCATGACTGGAAAAAATGAGATTCACTGAGTAATCTCCTGCGCTATTGTGGCTATCACATAAATGTGTATGTGTAGCATTAGCCTCCATTTATCTACCTAATCTTCATATACATAGTCATATCTGGATACCTACAACCACCACTAGTGCTAAACTAACGTATACAAGTTTTTATAGCTCCCATTGACTTCTAACCAAGCATTATAAATCCATATACAGGTAGCACCCCCTAGTGGTGATTTTGTGCAGAAAATATTTAATTATTGAACTCTCAGTTTCTGGCATTGCTATTCACTAATGCCATTGTTTTCTTTCAGACGTGTAATGAAACCTGACACGCTGCAAAAATTATCCAGAAACAAAGCAAAGTGTTAGGCTGTTGACTTGTTCCCCAGATCTCAATCTGAATGTTATCATTAGGATGTAGTAGAAAATCAAAACAGGTCCATGGAGGCTCGACTTACAAACATTAAGGACTTAGGGCTCGTTCACACGGGGGGTGGGGAGCCAAGTCAAAATATGGTAAAAACCTGCCTGCCACGATGTCGCGGCTTCCCCCACCCCGGAGTCGGCTCAAATGAATGGGCCGATGCCGGAGGTTGCGGCTGCCAGGCAGCTCAGCGAGCCACGGAATCCACCTGAAGAAAGGGCAGCTTGCTTCTTTTTTGCAGATAGCGGAAAAAAGAACGCTAGTGGTCTTCATAGACCACCATTGTAAAGGGGCGGATTATGAAGTGGCTTCCGCTGTCAAAATCCACCCTATTCCTATCTCCAAGATCATATTTAAACTTGTAGTTTAAGCTAACTGAAGTGTTATACCCAATCGATTGCTTTATCTATCATGCTTCGTCTGCCAGATACAGCTGGATATGTGTCCACAGTGATTATTATATTATGTTTTTATGTCTATAGTCTCTTCTCTTTCTCTGCAAAGTGTTCTTAGCTGCTGAGCCCTGATAAGTTCTAGAACAGTTTTTATTCAGGGTCTATTTCTTTAATGTTAATCCAAAGATAACTGTGCAAATTACAACACGCACACTGTTCATCTTGGAAGTATGCCAGACCTTAAAACCAAAAGTAGAGGGAAGAGGAGACAAGAGAGTATGAAAAACCCCTTTAGAAGATTTTCTGATAATATCTTGGTTCCAGATACCAATGGACACCTTAAGAGGCCTTATGGAGACCATGACTTGATGGGTCAAACCTGTTATAGTATGGGGGAGACCTACACACTATTAGGCTATAGCACCATTTCAGTGGTGCCAGATATAACATATGAGGCTAACCCTAACACATACATCTAATGGACCTAATTCTTTTTCTAAATCTTTGCAGAGTCTACTTGAAATCACTGAATAAAAAAGAGGACTCATCCTTCTGAGTACAGATCATCCGGCTGCTATACAAATAAAAAGTAACAATAACAACTGCAGGCATGACGTGAATAGACAAACACTCAAAATCCTATTCTCAGGTGCTGTTTCTATGATAAACCATATTGTAAAATGTCTGCAATGTAGACAGGTCTTATACACACTTGAAACTAAAAGATGTCACTTCTCTCCAGGTTTCCAAGGCACCGCTATGAGTGTGTAACCTTGGTTAGTCAGGACATGTAGTTTGAACAAAATAATAAATGACTACTCTGTTTGCTATCACCTTCCATGTCCTCGGTTAGCATTGTTAATTACATAAGCTGCCCTATCATGCTAACATCCTCGCCTGTCTCTTCCACTGCACCCCGGCTTCTTCCTTTGTCCTTGTTTTATATTCTGTCACACCTGGATTACTAGACAGTGTTTTTCCTCTCGTGTCGGCAGCTCTCATATATTCTGACTTCCCCTTTGCCGCCCCCCCCCCCCTCTTGTATTACATAAGCTGTCACATACAGGTGTTTCATGTGACTCCTCCCTGCAGCAGCCTCTCCACTTAGGTAAACATCAGTGCTCAAATCGCCCCCCAGGAGACTTTCGGTGCCCTGGGAGATTCCTTTGCTCAGTGTCTGGAGCGAAGAGACAGCGTGATCATAAATAGTTTTGCTGTTACCCATGCCATCAGTGCTGCCTTTATAACACATGATGACACTCACCACTGGGATGGATCTCGGTATAAAGACCATGGGCAACGGCTGCTTGAAGTCTGTTATTCAATCACAGGATGAAATTCCAAATGATCAAGAAACGCAAGCTGAGTGCATTGGTTTTTCTTTGTATGTTGTTATTTAAAGGGAACCTGTCGCTTTGTACATGCAGCGCTCCAGTGGGTGCCCCTATTTGATGGCTATCTCTGTATGGACCGTCCATTGGTCTCCTATGCATAGAAAGGGCAGGGGTATCGATGAAATACAAATTATTCTGAAAACTTTGCTATAAAACCTATGTATTCCTATAAATCCCATATAATGTATACTATGAGCTAGACCCACCGATAACCGATCAACCAGTAAACATTGTTACAGTGTAGCGCGGTCATTAAAGGCCTAGGTCTAATGTCTTAATGAACACAAACATTTTTATGTAATTTTTATTTGCATATAAAAACCATCAAGTTGTTAGAAAAATACCAATACGTAACAAATAGAGATGAACGAGTAGTGTTCGATCGAGTAGGTGTTCAATCGAATACTACGGTATTTGAAATACTCGTACTCGATCGAACACTACTAGCTGTTCGAAGTAAAGATTCGATGCAGAATCAGCGTTGATTGGCAGAATTCTATACACCAAACACTGAGGTACATAACGGGAAAGCTGATAAGTGCACTGTTGGCTTTCTAGCGGTATATAAAACCGCATGTGCCTGAGGATATGAAAGATCCTTTTTAATGTCCGTTGCTGTCACCCTGTGATGGATGACAGCAACAAACTGTAATAATGGTAATGTGAATGTAGATTATAGCTCCTCTTCAAAGTTGAAAGTTGGAGAATGCCAACTATACCAAACATTAAGAGAACCATAACAATGTTAGTGAGAGACATTGGTGATTTAGGTAAGCCACATGTACCGTAAGTACAACACCGAACAACCGGCAAAAGTACAGAACAGATCTGTGTAAAGAGAATTCTGCCATGGATGCACAGCACGCTGACAGAAGTGTCACTGATACGGTGAGGTAACTGGCGCTACGTAAAACATATCAGATAGGTTGATGTTTTTAATTTTGGAATTTTTAAGTGTTTCCATGGCAACCAAATGCCTTTGAGGGTTTTAACAAACATTATCTTCCCTCTTTTGCAATGAAGCTGCCTGCGTGGAACCATTTGTCTGACAATTGCAGAAATTGAAAAACAATGTAAAACAAGCATATTCAATAATAGAAATGAGAATATTTGTTTACCCAATAGCAATCACATTGATATCACTTGCAATTAACCCCGGGGGAACTGTACATGAGAACTGTACCGCATGCTATAGGTGACAGCTGACAAGGCTTCGCCAGTCACGTATCTTATACAACAATCACATTGCTGCTAACACTGTGTTACATCACCATGGCCAGTGGTAGACACAAAACCCCTGTCCTGTTTTCCCTTAAGAATTATAGCTTAATTATATAGAGGAAATTTGCATTCACAAATTAAAAAATGCGGCATTAATATTAATGTAGAGCCACATTGGTAAAATGTCAAATAATAAAGCGCAACGTTTCATCCAATCTCGAGTCTTCCCTACTGGGAGGAGGTGTTAGCATTAAATTTCTCTGTCTGCATACATAGGGAAATCTAGACAGGAGGGAGCCAGAGCGGAATGGTCACATCCAATGTGATGGGAAAAAAAATATTTTAATAGGAAAAATAATTACATGGCACAAAAACGGTTCCGTCTAGTCGAAAGCCTTAGAATGGTCTTAAATGTAGGTTTCACCATTTTAAGAAATAGATTTTATAGGATAGCTTTTAACCCCTTCCCAATGTAGATCTTTTTTTACTCCCTGCCTTCCGAAAGCTTATTTTTCTGTTTTTATAGCTATATTGGGACTTATTTCTTGTGGTATTGGCTGTACTTTCTAAGAGCACTATTTTGTATTCATGTTCCATGCCGAAAAAAATAATGGGGTGAAACTGGAAAAACCGCCATTATTTAACAAGTTTAGTTTTGACAGTGTTTGCAGTGACATGCTACGGAACCTGTGTTCTGTGAGTAAGGGTAAATTCACACTGGGCTTTTTGGTCAGGATTTTGAGGCCGTATGCTCCTCAAAATCCTGACCAAAAAGACAGCTCCTATTGAAATCAATGGGAGCCATTTAGTTTTTTTTTCCAGGAGCCGTTTGTTCCGGCTCCCGGAAAAAAGAAGCGACATACTCATTCTCTCAGGTGGAGTCGCCTCGCGATTCGGCCTGAAGACACTCCCTCCTGACTAGGCCCATTCATTTGGGCCTAGTCCGGAGCGGAGTGCGCGACTGGATGCTGGTGCACCGCAACAACATCCAGTTGCAGCTACCCCGTATTTTGGTCCGGAACCTGAGGCGGTCTCCGCTTCAGGTTCCAGACCAAAAAACCCTGTGTGAACTTACCCTTAGCATGATCATGGTGAGACCAAATTTATATGAGCAAATATACACTCACCGGCCACTTTATTAGGTACACCATGCTAGTAACGGGTTGGACCCCCTTTTGCCTTCAGAACTGCCTCAATTCTTCGTGGCATAGATTCAACAAGGTGCTGGAAGCATTCCTCAGAGATTTTGACCATATTGACATGATGGCATCACACAGTTGCCGCAGATTTGTCGGCTGCACATCCATGATGTGAATCTCCCGTTCCACCACATCCCAAAGATGCTCCTCTATTGGATTGAGATCTGGTGACTGTGGAGGCCATTGGAGTACAGTGAACTCATTGTCATGTTCAAGAAACCAGTCTGAGATGATTCCAGCTTTATGACATGGTGCATTATCCTGCTGAAAGTAGCCATCAGATGTTGGGTACATTGTGGTCATAAAGGGATGGACATGGTCAGCAACAATACTCAGGTAGGCTTTGGCGTTGCAACGATGCTCAATTGGTACCAAGGGGCCCAAAGAGTGCCAAGAAAATATTCCCCACACCATGACACCACCACCACCAGCCTGAACCATTGATACAAGGCAGGATGGATCCATGCTTTCATGTTGTTGACGCCAAATTCTGACCCTACCATCCGAACGTCGCAGCAGAAATCGAGACTCATCAGACCAGGCAACGTTTTTCCAATCTTCAATTGTCCAATTTCGATGAGCTTGTGCAAATTGTAGCCTCAGTTTCCTGTTCTTAGCTGAAAGGAGTGGCACCCGGTGTGGTCTTCTGCTGCTGTAGCCCATCTGCCTCAAAGTTCGACGTACTGTGCGTTCAGAGATGCTCTTCTGGCTACCTTGGTTGTAACGGGTGGCTATTTGAGTCACTGTTGCCTTTCTATCAGCTCGAACCAGTCTGGCCATTCTCCTCTGACCTCTGGCATCAACAACGCATTTCCGCCCACAGAACTGCCGCTCACTGGATGTTTTTTCTTTTTCGGACCATTCTCTGTAAACCCTAGAGATGGTTGTGCGTGAAAATCCCAGTAGATCAGCAGTTTCTGAAATACTCAGACCAGCCCTTCTGGCACCAACAACCATGCCACGTTCAAAGGCACTCAAATCACCTTTCTTCCCCATACTGATGCTCGGTTTGAACTGCAGGAGATTGTCTTGACCATGTCTACATGCCTAAATGCACTGAGTTGCCGCCATGTGATTGGCTGATTAGAAATTAAGTGTTAACGAGCAGTTGGACAGGTGTACCTAATAAAGTGGCCGGTGAGTGTGTGTGTATATATATATATATATATATATATATATATGTGTATATTTGTTATGCTGTAATACTTAGCAAATGTTACATATGTTTTTCTTGGTATTCTCATCATTTAACACTCTTTTACACTTTTTTTTTACATTTCTGACTGCACAATAATGTCAGGGCTCTTTTTTTTTGCAGGGCCAGCTGTAGTTTCTAATGGTTCCATTATGTTACATATTGATCACGCTATTCAATCATTTAGGAGTGTCAAGGAGACTGAACAATTCCCACACTGAATTTTTCCATGACGGTTTTTACCATATAAGTATTTTTACTTTTTAATCGTTCTATACATTTTTGGATGTGGTGATTTTTTTTTGTTGTAGGAAAACAGAATGAATCATATTTTCCTGTCTTTTTTTTTTATATATATTTTAGCATTGCAACATATTCTGCAGGCAGCTATGACAACTGATCGGCACCCCACAATCTTATCACCAAGGCGGGAGGAGGGCTGATCACGGGTCTGCAGGAGCCTTCATTTGACCCTCTTTTACTGATAGTAGGTAGAAACACAAATCTTTGCAATATTGTATAGGTATACGACATTTATACGTCTGGTATACACAGGCTAGAACCTTCGCAGGTTTGCAACGCACAGTAGAAATGTATTGGGTGGAATTTAAACAAATCTCATCTTCACTTATACATTTGAGAGTATGGAGAGATCCGTGAAAACGGACAACAATAGGACACGACCTATATTTTGACAGTCCGTTACAAAGGACCATCAAAATAATGCTCATGTGAATAGCCCCCATTCACTGACCTTGAATTTAATGCTGCCATGTAAAATCTATTTAAAAAAATAGACATCACGTGGCCATTAATCGCCGTCCTGTGAACATGGCTTTACAGTGGACCTCTTCTGATTGTCTCTAGCCTTACGCTAAATTCACACCTGCGTTCGGGATTCCATTTGGGTTACCCCCTGAATAAAAACCTAATCCGCTTAAAAAAGCAGTTAACTGTAGACTATAGTGGGGTTCCCACCCAAAAAGGGTAAAAAGAGCAAAGCGCTGCTTGCAGGACTTTTCTCTCTGCATTTTTAAGGCTGAGGCCCCACGGGATGGAAACACTGCAATTTGCGGAATGGTGGAAACGTTGCGGGAAAAATCACGGCGTTTTACAGTACGGGCAAAGTGAATGGGATTCTAGTGAATCCCATGTCCACCTTGCGGTAAATACCGCCATGCAGACACGCTACAATTTCCAAAACTGGAAATCGCAGCATGTCAATTATACCTACGGTAACGCCCGTGGCTTTCCCATAGATATAATTGTAACAGAAATTCTGCAGAGGAAAATTCTGCAAACTTTCTATTTAAAGTGCTGCGGGAAGAACTGCGATGCGTTGCCGCCATGGTTTTTCCCGCAGCGCTTTATTTAGCCTAAAGCGGGGAACAGAATCCCCAAGTGGAGACCGGATGCAGCCTTAGAGACATTTCTAGGCACTTTAAATGCAAAACCACTAGTAAATACTGTCATACTTCATAAAAAAATGTTAAAAAATGCTTTGTTTTGAGTAAGACAACCATTCTTAGAAGTTATAAGGCTATTACTGAATACTGAAATAAAAAAAATAATATATATATATATATATATATATATATATATATATATATATCAATAGTAATTTGTATATCAGTATTAGGAACCCATTGAAGTCAATGGGAGGCTTTTTTTTCAGCGCTGAAATTCCACACCAAATGAATGTGAATGGCCCCTTATTATAATGATTTACTTGTAGGACTTTTTAGTGCTTTCATACCCATTAGATAACATTATATTTTCGTATATTGACAGCTACCTGACAACTACGTATGACCCACCTGTTGCACTTTATATTCTATTCACCTTCACAGACAAACATCTACCCAGCAAAGTTATTAAGACTCAAGTATAGAAAAACATCAGAAAAGATGTGGTTGGTGGTTGGTTGTCTCTTCGTAAGCCCACTCCAATAATTGCCACTAGCTTTTCAAGTGATTCACAAACCATTTTTCTAGTCAATGTCACTCCGCTTTGTCCTCTTTACAACATCAATGCTTTTCTAATCCTATATCTATGGAATGACGGCTTTGAGGAAATACATTCATTTTCCTGCGGACGGCTTCTGCTGGCGACATGAGGTGTGGATCCAGCGGGCACTACAACATTACAATATATTCTGCAGCGCAGCTCTGTGGAGATATGCAGGCAGTCTGATGACTGCATTACCATTCAATGCATGATACTTTGTGTAGGCAAGACCCTGCTGAGAGATATAATCTAGAGGAGACTTGTGTTCAGCATCTTCTGTTCTGCTCCCCCCTTTGTTGTATGTAAAAGAGTAATTGCTGTTTCTTGCAGGCATACAAAGGGCACATATATAACACACGGCGATTGCGTTAAAAGATCTAGAAGAGTTATTTGTCACTTAGCAAACACACAATACAGTATGTGATGCAATTGTATGTAGAGCTGCAGGAAGAGCTAAGGAATTATGTTATAATGGTTGACCAATTTTAGAAAAAAACAACTATTGTCCATCAGCTGTGCCCAGCATTGTAACTCATTCCCATATAAGTGAATGGGGCTGTGCCATAATACCATAGTCCATAAACAAGAGTGCTGATTTATATAGGGGAAAAAAAATTGCAATCCTTTGTTTAATCCTGTAAACCAGGGCCACACCTCTAATGAGGTGACGTGAGGCGACGGCCTCAGGCGGCACTATCGGGGGGGGGGGGGGTGTTATAGAGGAGCGCTGGTCTGTGTGATTTGCTCCAGACCATTATTATATGCCGCCCCTCCTGATAGTGGCTGCGCTGCTAAATAGATCGGCGTCTGCAAGATACCGATCTATTTAAAACTGATGCCGTTTAGCTGTAGACACAGAGAAGACAGACAACTTCTCTGTGTGGGAGGCGCCATGTGATGACATCACATGCCTCCTACGCTGAGAAGCGGCAGACGTCCTGCGCGCTGTGATCCCGGCTAGGCAGCAGAAAGGCTAGGTTCACCGCTGTGTACAACCCCTTTAAATAAACCCCTTAAAGGAAGCCTGGCCCTTTAAAAATGCAGTCAGATCTGTGTGCAGCATGTTGTCAAGCAGGAGTAGTTGAGTACATTAAGGCCTGGTTCACATCTACACATGGGTTTCCATTCAGGGGTCTGCTTGGGGACCCCTGAACAGAAACCTAATCCGCATAAAAAAGCAGTTGCCTATGGAAACTCTGTAGACTATAATGGGGTCCGTGTGGTTTCCACTCGGTTTCCGCACGAAAAATGAGGAGAGAAAAGTGCTGCTTGCAGGATAGGGGAATGGAATCCCGAACGCAGATGTGAACCGGACCTGACATATATTTTTGTGGGAAAATATTCAGTTTACATGCATTTTATTATTCTAAGCTTTGACATATTCTGGGCTTAAGAGTCCAGTGGGCCATTAGTTTTGTGGGAAATCAGTATTTTATGTGATTTTATTAAATTTTTTATTTAAGTTTTTTAATAAATTTAATTTAATTTTTTTTTTTACATTTAATTATTGTTTGGAGTCCAGTGGGCGGACCTATTCTGTGATTGACAACCTTCCCTATGAATGTACTGACGAAGAGAGCTACTAGCAACTGAGAAGGTCCACCTATAGGGCTCTTACAAATTGATGTCCTATCCTTAGGATACGTCATTCATAAATGGTTTGTAGGGAGCACGAAACCTTGAACCCCACAAATCAGAGGCTATGGTTTATGTTGCAACCTCTTCAAGCACAACGCCGTACATTGCCTAGAGGCTGAGCTTGATATTGCATCTCAGCACCAATCACTTGAATGGGACTGAGCTTCCGCTGTACCATGTGAGTCTGTAACCGATGTATGTGACATCATCAGCACAGGAAAGCTGTTCTGTAGGGATCGCAGATGTTGGATCACATATTGATGATCTATCCAAAGCCAAAGTCATCAATATATAAGTCCCAGAATCTTTTTCGACAAATCTATATATCCGTCTGCTGAGGTCCTCCTGCCCTATAGTATGCTGTCCTCGGTTGGATTGCATATTTAACATGAAGAGATCAATGATAGTTGGGGTGTGACTTGAAGGGGTGCAGAAAGTGCGGTCTCACCAGGGCCCTAGAGGGTGTCTCTTCCACATTTGAGGAGACCAGTATTATAAATGATACGTTATAGCTGGAGGATTTGGTTCACATTTTGTCTTGACGCCTCCGATGGCAGCTCTGTTATAACGAACGATCATCACCTCTGACCTTTTCATTGTTAGATCCCTTTTTGTTTTACAAGTGGTAGAGAAGTTACTGCACTGATATTATTTTGGGACCGCGATCACTTTAATGACAAGCGCTCAATGCAGAACCCGCATAAATGCTGTAAATTGGCCACTTATTTGTAGAGATTTGTAATTTTTAACACTGGTTTTAAAAGGATGCTAGGGAAATGAGTTTATGCGCTTCATGATACAACATAATATGACGAATGTGGACGCTAATGATGTAAAAGATCTCAGTCGGCCGCCATTGTTCATTTGGGTATTTGTGTACTGCTACCACTGCTATAAAGTGATGGCGGACATGGACCCAACACCAGCAATATCTACCTAACAATAGCAAGCACTGTCTGCTAGACTAATTCTCTACAATAATCAAGTCTCTCCACTTGCCGGTATCAAACTCCGTCTCTGAAAGCTCTTTCCCTGTGTGAGGTCTGTGGCAATATGAGCATGACAAGCCTCATTTATGTTTTACAATACCCCCACTCATATAAAACACAATGAAATACTTTCACAGTGTAACCAGCAAGAGTCTGAAAATGTCAGAATATAATGAAACATAATTGCAAAGAGTGTGCCCTGTGGTGTCCAGTCCAAGAGGCAATTTTCTCCGCAGGTTAACCCTTTTTCATAAGGAAGCAAACTGACAGCCTATAGTGTTAGACTACGGGGGAGAGTGGACGCAAGTCATTCTGAGTGCCCATATGCATACCCGTACAAATGCCGCATTAGCAAACAAGACCTAAGTGCTTGCTTGTCACACCTCCTACTTTCAAGGCTAAGGTAAATGGAAAATGGACTGAAATTTACCTACAAAGTTCATAGAAACTTTTCTTTTTTTGTTTTCTTTTCTATTTCCTTTTTATTCATCCATCTTGTGAAATAGCAATTAACAGGCGATACCCGGTCACTTGAAATGACTAAACATAATACACAAAACCCTTTATATGTAAAGCCTGCTATGTAATCCAAAAAGTGTTTGCCAAAAAATAAGCTTTGATAAAGGGCTTCCAGATTACAATTTATGGCTCTAAATAGGCTATAGACAGTGTTACCAGTCTCAACAAATAGAATAGGAATGAGTTGTAGTACCAGGCACAGCCACTAGGAAATGTAAGGAGCGGTGAATGTTAAACAATAAAGGAGACATGGAGCTCCTAGTAATGTCTTGGTCTCTTCAGTTAGCTGGTGGGGGTGCTGGGTGTTAGATCCACACAGATCTGATATTGATAGCCTATGCTAAGGATAGGCTGTCAACATGGATTTCAATGGGAGGTGGCAGGATTTTGACGCGGATTCCGCGTCAAAATCCTGACTATTTTGCCTCATCTTAACTAGCCCTTAAATCCCCGAAAATCTCCTTTAAAGAGAACCTTTCATATCCTCGGGCACATGCGGTTTTATATACCACTAGAAAGCCGATATTGTACTGAATTCAGCACACTGTCGGCTTTCCTGTTATGTGCCCCTTGGCAAGAGATATCGGTGCCATTACCGATAGCTCTCCACTGTCAGAAGGGCGTTCCTGACAGTCTACCCAAGAACGTCCCTCCTGACAATACTCTCCGTAGCTCTGTACTGTCAGACGGGGTGTTCCTTATCGCCCAGCCATGATGCAAAGTTTTGAGGAACGGCCCCCCAAACCCACTTCTGATAGTACTCATCTATAGACTAGTACTGGGGGGGGGGGGGCATTATGGGGGGGGGGGGTTAAGGAACGCCTTCTCTGACAGTATAACACTACGGACAGTATTCTTAGGAGGAGCGTTCCTGGCTAAACTATCAGGAATGCCCCTATGACAGTGAAGAGATATCGGTAACGGCACTGATATCTATTGCCCCGGGGCACAGAATGGGAAAGCCAACAGTGCGCTGAATTCAGTGCACTGTCGGCTTTCTAGCGGTATATAAAACCGCATGTGCCCGAGGACGTGAAAGGTTCTCTTTAAATGTTCTCAGGGTTTCTGATATACTTTATTTTTCAACTCTTCACTATTTTCTGTCTGTGAATAATATATTCCTAGTCCTAACAGCAGCTAAAATGTGGATACAATTGTACACAATTCAAGCAATCCTTGTGAGTACATTACATCAACGGCACAAATCGCCGCTTTCTGCAGCAACGTCTAGACATGACAGAATCCACTTATTAATTGTGAGAAATATTAGGTCTGTAGGAGTTTTCGACCTCTGGATTTATGCTAGACTGTTTTGTTTAATGAGAGCAAAAAGATCTGAAAATGGTAATTATTGAAGCACAAAACAGATCAGAAAGTTATATAACCTTCCACAAGCAAATGTGATTCGAAGGTGCCCAATAAATAATATCCAACACAGCCCCCCATGTATTTTACAGTACAGTAGGGACCTTTGGGGCCCCTTCATGCTCCAGGACCCAAAGTACACAGTAAGTCAGAAGGGACTTTCATTCACGAGAATTTGTGATAACCATAAAACGGCGGTGTCACCTGTGATGGATGTTCCCCCTGACTACAATATTAATAATAGAAGTAACACGTAGAACACTCTTGATTTTCGTCAGATGATACTGTGTGACTGCAAGGTCAAGAGATGGATGAGAGCAATTACTTAAACAGACACTGACATGAAAAGTCGCTTACTATATTTGTATTCAATGTATATTAAATCCACTGCAGGTCCTTAAACAACACATTATCACCAAGTCCAATTTACTACCGGATGTTAGAACTGGATGACTTGAATAATGTTCGGACTTGAGAAAGAGAATTGAATACATGTGACAATGACGAACATTTGTAATACGCTTTTCTCATTGTCATGGAGGTAAAATTGGGTCAAAAATATGCAATTTTGACATTAGTTTTAACAACAGAGGTTTATGGGGATCTTGAGTAACACTTTTTTGTGTGTGTGTGCTCAATGGAAATAATGTTGGAAATGTTGTGGAGTAGGGGAGTTAGTGGATGCCATGTAAACACTCATCCCTGATACCCAAAAGGCCAATATGCCCAAGCAAACATGGGGAGAACCTATAAACTCTATGCAGATATTGCTTTTGGTCAGATAGGAACCAAGGATCAAAGTGCCAGCCACTAACCCACCACATACAATCCATATTAGAAGCCCCTGTCTCCTGGTTATGTTGATAGCCTCATCTTAAAATCTGGTTGTTGATTTATGAAGGGCCATTGATGTTATGATTCTGCAGTCCGTTCAGCAGATCTGTATTTTTAATAGTAAAAACTGGATACAAATAGGCATGCGTTTTTACATTGAAAAAACACATCCATTTGGTCGAATAGGGCCGTGACTAGATGGTCGAACCTCATGAGATTTGTCCTCTGGTTCATTTCCAAAAGTGCTATGATTAATAAGGGCAAGAACAAGGGACCTGTTGATCCAGTGTTGTGACATCAGCACACCCCATGTGCCAGCTGAGGCCCAATCACAGGAATCAAGGATAATCCAGGGGCGCGTGATGTCATCCATGGGCCACAAAAAGACATCAGGGGACCGCCAGGAACCAAGAAGAGGTGACAATAGATGCTTGTTACTTGGATTCACCTACCCTGGGCCTTTACCTGTTATACTCTGGATTAATACGGATTATGACATCATGGAGATAAGCACTAGAGATGAGCGAGTAGTATTCGATCGAGTAGGTATTCGATCGAATACTATGGTATTCGAAATACTCGTACTCGATCGAGTACCACTCGTTATTTGAATGTAAAAGTTCGATGCAGAACCAGCATTGATTGGCCGAATGCTATACAGTCGGCCAATCAACGCTGGTTCTTCTCCTACCTTTAGAAGTCTTCTCCGTGCAGCTTCCCCACGGCGTCTTCCGGCTCTTCATTCACTCTGCCAAGCATCAGGCCTGGGCAGACCTGACTGCGCATGTCTGCTTGTAGTGCGGGCATGCGCAGTCAGCTCTGCCCAGGCCTGATGCCTGGCAGAGTGAATGAAGAGCCGGAAGACGCCGCGGGGAAGCTACACGGAGAAGACTTCTCGGAGGATCCAGCCCGACCCTCACTCGTGGACTTGGTAAGTATAATTTGATCGAACATTGCCTAACCCTGAAATGAGCATTTTCCCCCCATAGACTATAATAGGGTTCGATATTCGATTCGAGTAGTCGAATATTGAGGGGCTACTCAAAGCGAATATCGAACCTCGAACATTTTACTGTTCACTCATCCCTAATAAGCACGTTTGGCATCTATTTTACCAACAGAAGTTTATCGGGATGTTGAGCAACAAATTTTAATATGTTTTTTTCTTTGTGAGAACATGTCTGCCCAATGGAAATAAAATAAAAAGATGAGGTGAATGGCCCCCTAGCAGATCTATCTCAGTTTCATCTGTGCAGTATGCGTTTAAGAATTAAAGTCACACATAATGAAGTGCTAAAAAACATTGCAGAGGAAAAAACACAACAAAAACACTTGTAATTTCACTGCTTTTCTGTTGTGTTTTTCATTTTTGCATGTTTTTTCTTTGATATATACAGTGGGGGAAAGAAAATGTGGGGTCAATCAGGGATGGGGAATGAAACTGAAGGGGCAAATTGGGGCGAAGAGACATAAAACTGTGGGGACAACCTGGGTGGATGACAAGAAACTATGGGGTAAATGGGGGGACATGAAACTGTGGGGACAACATGAAACTGTGGGGGCAACCTGGGTGGACGACATGAAACTATGGGGGTAAATGGGGGGACATGAAACTGTGGGGACAACATGAAACTGTGGGGGCAACCTGGGGGTGGGACAACATGATACTGTGGGGGAAACTGGAGTGAGGACATGATACAGTGGGGGCAACATGAAACTGTGGGGGCAAATGGGGGGGAAGGGACATGAAACTGTTGGGGCAATCTGGGGGGACGACATGAAACTGTGGGTGCAATCTGGGGGGTGGGACGACATGATACTGTAGGGGCAATCTGGGGGACAACATGAAACTGTTGAGGCAAATGGGGGGTTAAGGGACATGAAACTGTTGCGGGTAACATGGGGTATAGGACGACATGATACTGTGGGGGCAATCTGGGATGAGGACATGATACTGTGGGGGCAACCTGAGTGGGAAGTCAGTGTGGGGGGACATGACATGGTGAGGGGCATTTGTGGGGGCAAACTGGAGGGGGGCATGAATCTGTGGGGGGCACATTATAAGGGACATATTGTATGGGGCACCTAGGGAGCCATTATTCTGTGTGAGAGCCACTAAGGAGTGTTATCCTATGTGGGGGCCATTGAGGGAGCAGGTCAAGTATTTCTAGGTGGTAGTAATGAGGGGTCCACTTATGAAATCTTTGCACAGGGCCCACCAATGTGTTAAAACGGCCCTGTCTGCATGCTATAGGAAGATGAGAGGATGGCTATTTATTAGTATTTGGTGCAGAATGAACGTACACCTGTGATTGGTTAGTTCCTTTTTTTTTTATCTCTAGAAGCGATTTTCCATTGAATACCATTAATCGCTATAACATCTGGAGACATATTATGCAGTTAATGAAAGTGAAATATGCTACATAGAAGCGCAGTCAACAGATGTTCAGGTTTTAAAATCTGGTTTGCTAAAATGAGTTATTAAGGTGCGAACCAAAAAGAAAAAAAAAAAAAAAAATGAAGGGAGAGGAATATTCCTCCGGTATACAGATTTGTTGAATGCGTCCTTTTATCTCCCGACAAATACTCACTATATATTTATATACTACCAATGACGATGGAGTGTGGGCGTGAGTGAGACATGGGATCTGTAAATAGCAATGAAACTAATAATTTTAATGTCACCCAAAGAAGATGAGCATGTTTCGTGTAAAGTATTTACTGAGATGTAGTAACAATTGTGCAGCCGCGGTAAAATAGGTCGATGCTTTTCACAGTCTATGATTTCTGAAGACTTTCTCAGCAATTCATCACACATAACCTGTGATACCATGAAATGAGGAGGAATTTACCTTGGAATGTGTAAAACAAAGCCTGCGTTCCTGGAAGATCACATCATCTGTAAGATCGCCTAGTGCACGGTGTGATGCCGGCAGCCAGTGCCCGCACTCTTGCTGTGAGTAGTATTATTGTCGGATGACATACCCAGCTGCCATGATAGAGTGACAGCTGTTTCATCTACCTGTCCCAATGTAGCCCAATGCAGCAAACACAATAAATCATAGATTTCTACACTGTAACAACTAAATTATAGGGGCTAAGATTATCCACGGTGCGCCCTGATTTCTAGCTATTGCTTAGGGCGTGTTCACACCTGCGCCCAGTCTCCGCTTTCAGGTTTGCATCTTCTGCCAACAGGAGATGAAAACCCAGCAGTCAGTGTCCACCCGTGAGCGTCCTCTGGTCTCCAACCGGTCCTGCATGTCCAACTTTGTGTCCAGTTAAAAAAAACTGTTTCACGCGGAGACCAGAAGACGCTTATGGGCAGACACTTTGCAAACCCATTCAAATGAATGGGTTTAAAACTGACTGCCAGTTTCCGTCTCCTGTGCAGTTTCTCGGGCAGCAGACGGAAACCTGAAAGCGGAGACCGGGCGCAGGTGTGAACTTGCCCTAATATGGTTATTGCTCGGAGACACTGATGGCCCCTCATTCTTTGATTTCTATCTGTATAAGGTCACAACTTATGGCTCCACCTAATACAGAAGCCATAAAAGTCTATGGTATCCCATTTACCTGTATATGCCCTATAGTTTGATGCAGTGTCAGGGTGTAAGGTAAAAGTACAAAGGGGTGCCACATGGAAAGCGTATGGCTATGCAGAACTTAGTCGCAGTATCTATGCACACTGTAGTACACAATGCACACAGATCTGCCATGTGCCTTCACCAGAATACAGCCTAGAAATGAGTGACAATACTTTGTGTTGGTGCAGGCATAGTACTATAATTGTCAGCCTAAGTTCTAGTTCAAATGGGGAAAGAGGGGGCAGATTTTGGCGCAGAATGCACCTCAAAATCCGCCTCCTCACAATAGAGGTCTATGTAGACCACTAGCGATCTTTTTTCCGCAAGTGGGAAAAAGAAGCGAGCTGCCCTTTCTCGAGGCAGACGATGCGGCGAAAAACGCCACGGCGCGTCCACATCAAGATAATCCCTCCAGACTAGGTCCATTCATTTGGGCCTACTTTGAAGCAGGAAGTCGCGGCAGGCACATTTTGGTCCCGATTCTGACGCGCTTCCCGTGTCAAAATCAGGACCAAAATACGCGATCACTAGTCCTGTGAGAACTAGCTCTAAAAAATGCTTGTGAGGGTGAGTGCT
Organism: Leptodactylus fuscus; assembly: GCF_031893055.1. Classification (NCBI taxonomy): domain Eukaryota; kingdom Metazoa; phylum Chordata; class Amphibia; order Anura; family Leptodactylidae; genus Leptodactylus; species Leptodactylus fuscus. The sequence continues at coordinate 38,690,198 of NC_134266.1, read as the reverse complement.
AGAAACGCGTGAACTTAGAAAAATGTAATCTCCATATTAAGACATATTACGGATACAACCTATGCAGCTTCCTACTATCAATTAAAACTATGGGGTGAACTATGTTGAGATAGCCAAAAGCAATGGGCCATCTAGTGTTTTTACATGGAGAGCTCTCTGCCTTCTGCCGACATCCCTAAGTAAACATTATAGTGAGACTCGCTGTATCAGAAGCCTATTGACCAACATTTTCAATGATGTGGGGGGGATTAAAAAAGAATAATGCATACCTATTTTCATAAGCACACCTTTTAGTGCACTGCCTTTGTCGGAAATCCACACAAACATAGGGAGAACCTACAAACTCCTTGCAGATGTTGCCCTTGGCAGGATTTGAACCCAGGACTCCAAAGCTAACCACTGAGCCACAGGGCTGCACACAAGCCTGAACTTTTCATCCATTTTTAATATAGTACCAAAAAAGTAGCTCGCTAGAGAAGACAGGATATATACAGGAACACATATAGAAATACTTGCAGTGCAAAGAGAGCAATTGGAGTTTCCTTCAAAAGTTCAGACTGCTTTTTGAGAGCAATAGAGGGGCTCTTGGGAAATATGTTAAAAGCTTGTGCCCCAGAGAAGGCATGTTAAGACAAGGCTCTGCCATTAGGTGGTCAGAAGTGGCTGGCATCACCTGACAGCATGAAGCCTGCTATATCTATAGAAAAGCTGTTTAGCACAGCTAGATCCTGATGTGCACTATTGATCTGGAAAACTAAATGTCAGCGTGTCATATCACCACCTTTCTTATACAAGTGTCACTCCAATTTCGAAACATAGAGAGCTCCAAATGAATGTACTTTATGTAGGTGTATCAAGGGTGCTAGCACATGGTAATCCGAAAGCGATCATAACCACATTCAGTTCTGGGGTCCTCGATGCTTACGCTTATAAGTAAGACTGAATATATACAGCCTGTACAGCCAGTTTTGATAACGCTTCATTCTCAGCCCAACAGATAGGGGGCGCTCACACTTGCACCCATATCAGCCCAGTGGGTCTCCGTCCTAATTCTGTACATCCAGTGTTCAGAACATGCTGCAGGACAATTAGGTTTCACTTATTTTGACATATGCAATACGGGAAAGGCTATTCTTCTCCTACCTTTAGATGTCTTCTCCACACTGCCGTTCGGTAGAAATACCGTTTTTTGTCTGTATGTAAATGAGTTCTCTCGCAGCACTGGGGGTGGGCCCCAGCGCTCAAACAGCACAAGGGGCATCCCCAATACTGCGAGAGAACTCTCCAGCAATGCCTCCATCTTCTTATGGAATGCCTTCTCCCTGTGTCTTCTTCCATCCTGGGTTTCAATCTTCTAGGCCTCGGGCAGAGCAGACTGTGCATGCCTGCGGCCATAAGAAAAATGGCCACTTACACAGTAAGCTGTGTAAGCAGGCATTTTCTTGTGGCCTGTGGGCATATGCAGTTGGCTCTGCCCGAGTCCTGATGGCAGAGCCGATTGTGCATGCGTAGAAGTTTGACCCCAGTGGCGGAGAGAGGCGAAGATAGAGGCGGCACTGGAGATTTCTTTCGCATCATTGGGGACACCCCAGGTGCTGTGAGAGAACTCATTTGCATACCTAAGAAAACCAGGATTTCTACTGAACGGCGGTGCGGAGAAGACATCTAAAGGTAGGAGAAGAATAGCCTTTTTTAAGGCTATTCCTACCTGTAATGATAGAATCCCTTTAAGTATTTTCTAGGCAATTTCTTGTACATTTATGAAGAAACAATAACTTCCCTCTCTTCTTCTGCCCTACCAGGTATGATGGGCTTATCGCCATTACATTATGGTATCCTAAGCCGTATTTTGCACAGTAAATACCAGTAGGTTGCATTGGCCATAGGCTGAGCTTTTGATCTGCGTGGAAGACGTTCATTTGTATTTCTAAGAAGCACTTGCCAGTGGAAGGGTTTCTTCATGTGGTGTGATTTATTTTTTAACATAAGACAACGCTAGAGTCCATGCGTGATGTATCTGCGGCATCCTTTGTAATTCAGATCAAAGGATTTCGTAATGGATCTATACGAAGTCCTGGACGTATGAGCCGGCAAGATTTACTTTGTGTTAAACTGTGCAAGCGATTGGTGCACTTTTCTTATTTGCAAACTCGCTAGGCTGCTTTCTTTAAAAGCAATGTGTATCTGTGAACCTTTTAAGAGGAAGCCTTGAGCAGATTGCCGCTTTGGTTAACATAGGTGGCCCTATCTGCTGTTAAGAGCTCTAGCATTACATTATAATGGTACTTTAACAAATGGCTCTATGATTTACTGGAATGTATATGACGTGCCGCCACATATTTATAGGTAAATCAGACTGCACATTGTTCCAGGGCTATTATATATGACTCCGCTATTCTTTATTTATGTCATTTTACTTTTATGGAACCTATGCAAGCAGCATCATATAATGTGACATAACAAAACAAGTCTTATAAAGATCTATATTACCAATAGAGCCTATTCATCAATGCCAAGCCAAGAGTCAACAGGCAGAGGCTTTTACCTTTGTCAAATATATATTGAAAGCTCTTATAGAGAGTTATATCATGTTGTTAATGTCTCGGGGGACACGCACTCTGCTCATTGGGCTTAGCAAATGTACAACTTGTTCAATAAAGACACACTTTAGGAATATCAGAGCTTGTACGTTTGAAAGGTTTTTCTTCCTTCCGTGCACACTTTTTTCTGCAAACGTGGACATCGGTAATTAATTCCTTATATCAAGGAACAAACGTAAATCGAGGACAAGCTGGACAAAAGAGGAAATGCTAATCTAGTCTGGAATGAAATACGGAGGTGACTGTGAAAAAATAATAGTCACAAGTCACACATCTGAATGGTGAAGATGTTACCAACAAATTTACTATAAGAAAATATTGTAGAGTTAAAGGGGTTCTCCCTTTTTACACTTATTTCTTCCAAGGTTTTTAGGGGTTCAGGGCTAGTTCAGACCCTGGATCATGAGATGTGAAGCAGCCTCTGCCTCCCCCTCCTCCCCTGTATTCCTGTATCCTATGGGGGTTTGGAGGAGGGAGGAATCAGCGCAATTCCTATGACATGAGCCAGGGTCAATACCAGCCCCAAACCCCTATGTATAGAACCTAACAACTCCAGGGAAAGTGAGTGAGCTCAGACTCCCTGGAGATCCCTTTCCAACAATAACTTACACTTGGTTGTTTCTATAAGTTCATCTTGGTGGTTGAGATTTTTCCAGGCTCAGCCATGATTAGTTAAGTTGGCAATAACCCTGAGTGAAAATAGGAATCACGGGTACGATTAGTGGCTATAGTGGCCACATGTGCCGTTATGGAACATCATCAGTGCAAGACAAGCAATAGAGCGCTGAGGACCACCAGAATGTTTTAGGAATTTACCGGTAAGGGCGGGTTCACACCTGCGCCCCGGTCTCCGCTTTCAGGATTCCATCTTCTGCCTGAGAAACTGGACAGGAGACGGAAACTGACAGTTCACTTTTCAAACCCATTCATTTGAATGGGCTTGCAAAGTGTCTGCCTGTGAGCGTCTTCTGGTCTCTGCGGTGAAACCGTTTTTTTTTTTTAACGAGACACAAAGGAGGGCACCGGAGCAGCCATCTCTAGAGGTAAGTAGCTGCTAGAGATGTTTAGTTTAGCCTCCCATTCCAATGAATGGAGGCAGCCGGTGTGCAGGGGGTTAAGGCTGTGTGCCGGCTGCTTCCATTCATTCCTATGAAACTGCAGTGGAGCCTTCACACTGAGTATACAGTATACTCAGTGTGAAGGCTAAGCAAAGCATTGTGGGAAAAGATCACCGATCTCGATCCCACATAAAAAGATTGTGTTCGGAATTCCGATGGTGATCGTGAAATTTTCTCGATCACCGATCGGAATCCGATCTTTTCCGAACATGATTGCTCAACCCTACTCATGACTTGAAAAACAATTCACAATAATTTCCCCTTTAACAGGAGTGTATTTGGGAAAGGGGACAACTAGGGCATGTGCGCTAGGTGGTGGTGGTCAGGGCAGGCACCATCTAACCACTTTTATGTATTTCGATACATTGTAAAGACAGTGAACATGGGTGAAGGAAAGCCTAGCTAAAGTTCTGCCTTTAAAACAATATAACCAATACTGAAAGTTAAAGAGTTTTTCATGATTTAGATATTAATGACCTATCCTTAGGATAAGTAATCCATATCAGATCGGCGGGTGTCTCACACCCAGCACCCCCACTTATCACCTATTATCAGAAACATCCTCCTGCCTAGTGACCGTTCCTGGTTACTGCAGCTCAGTTATTCATTTTTCTTTGCCTACCTGAGCAGGATGTAATTTCTATATGTACACATACTGTATGAGAATGATAGCACACATAGATTTTAGTCTCCAGAATCCAAATGTGCTCCAACTCCAGAGTAAAAGGAATCTTCAATTAGCATAGGTAACGTAACAGAAACTATAATGTAGCAAAATCACATTCCATTTGATACATGTCAATCATATCAACACAATGTACTACAATGTGTCATTTTTCTTTTGTTCCATTGTGAAAAGAAACAATGAATTATGTTGCAGGATTCCGAGATATATTATATCATCTGAAATGAATAATTACTGCCAATACACTGAGTGGGGTAATGTTTTTTGCACATTCTACCTTGTCACTGCTTTGTAACTTACACTTCACTATGCAAAATACATTACCCAGAAGTCTATACTGAGCAGAAGTGGCTTAGCTATATAATGCTGCAGAGGATTGCCTAGACTGAATACAGATAGAGCTTTGTCTTAGCTGTGATAGTATTATGTCGATATAGTTTTTCAGCCAGTTGAATGTTACGATATACTGACAGCTAACAAAGAAAAATCGGCAGCCTTGAGAATAGTGAGGAGCAAATAATATTAGAAAGTTCTAGAACTTTTCATCATATAACGATTAACCTTCAGTTATAGAAAATCAGAAAAATCCTATCAGAAAGAACACTCTGCGAACACAGTCACATAGACCAATACAAAAGCACCGAAAATGGCTTTGTCTTCCCGACAAACTTGGACAAACATTTCAAATGTGTCTCCAAAAATATTAGATGATTTATATGATTCCAATAATATACATTATTTATACATTAAACCAAGTTTTTTCATCATTTATTTTTTTAATTTTCCATACTAATATCTATAGCATGCAATTTTTATGCTGGTCACTAAGCCTAATAATAGACTTACCAATTCCAATCTCAGTTACCTTGCAAACAATATTACAATAGAAGATAACACCTCTATAGATAAACCAATTGCCCCATCATTGTATCCACTACTGACAGTAGATGATGTCACAACTTATCTATTCCCCCTCCCTGCACAAGGCAGGACTATGCTAAGACAAGATGTCAGCCTGCTAATCATGTACACAAAATGGAATTTAAAAAAAAAAAAAAAAGTAAAAAAAATTAAAATAGATGATAAGAAAAAAGTGATAGGCTTTACTAAAACAATAAAAAAAATGGAAAATGGCGATACAAGTTCCTTTTAATTATATTAGTGAAAATAAGAAATTCTGTAATCCTTCGTTCTACTTATCAGGCTACTTCCCCCTCTTGTGGTGCTTTCAAAATGTATCATTCACTCTGAATTTGTTTCTAAATACATCTCATAAGGAAGCAGATTATCAACTCACTGAAGGAGTAAGTTACCTGCTGTGCATAGAAGTCTATGTTAGGCTAAGGCCCCACTTAGTAGGCCGCAGCCAAAAAGCGCTGCGGGAAAAACCACAGCGGCAATACAACATGTCAGTGCTTTTCACAGAACTTTCTGCCTCCTTTATACCTACAGGGAAACCGCCGACGTTTCCATAGGTATAATTGACATGCTGTGATTTCCAAAACTGCTGTGGGAGGGGAGGAAAAAGCAGTAGCAGGATGTAAAAGAGGCAATGACACACAGAGAAGCTGGTACTAAAAGGAGTACTGCTGCAGCCCGCAGAAGTCTACAAAGAGTAGACAGGGAGTAGGAGGAGTTGGCAGTGGCACAGAGAAGTTCCTGCTAGCTACTATGTTTACCATCTCATCTCAGTGCTGGAGTCAGAGCTACACTATTCAGTCCTGCCATATAATGTTCTCCACGCTGCTGCTGTTCCTTTACATTGTCTGCCACAAATTAATAGGGGAGCAGGATCTCCTCTTTAATTTGTACTGTGTATGAGAAACATAGCAGCAAGTACACACACAAGATTAAATGGAATTAAAGAAATGTACTTTTTTTTTTTTTTAATCAAGTTTTATGCTAAACATATTTTTAAAGAATTCTTTGTGAGGTTATTAAAAACTTTTCCCATGTAATTATCTGTATTTTTAAAAATTCCTTTAAATCCGGTAGTTCTGATGCTAACTGACCACTAAACCAAATAATATGCTGACACTTCCTGTTTTCTATATCAGAATTATTTGCAGCAGTCCCTCACTTATCAGCACACTGATGAGCATGTATATATAGATATAACAGAGAATCCAGCAATTCCAAAATTTCACAGTTTATCTGCTCTCCCCTCTGTCCAATAACCCCTGCAGAGGTCAGAGAACATGCCTTGAAAACTCTCCAATAGGAGTCAATAGGTCACAATGTCACAGACTATTTTAGCCATAGACTAAGGCAAGATTTTTAATGGGTTTTTTTTGTTGTTGTTGTTTGTTTTATATTTATAACATTAAAAAATAAAAAAAATAAAAATTTACAAAAAATTGTTTGTCTGACTTGCCAATAAAGTACAGTATATGCAAGATGTTTACATATGTATTTTCACCCAAACAGCCATACTCTAGATTCACATCTGTGCTTGGGTTTCCGTTCTTCGAGTCCACTTGGGGACATGAAAAACAGAAATCCAATCTGCTTACTTGCGGAAACTCGCGGACCCCATAGACTACAATGGGGTCTGGTCGAAAAATGCAGAGAGAAAAGAGGGGCCCATGGTATCTTTGTACAACTATCTCCATCCATTGAAAGAATTATATGTGTAATTGGGGTCTTGAATGTAGGTTTCCCCCATACAAAGTCTATATCCATTTAATTTATTATAGCGATATCCAATGGACATTATTGACCACAATATTAGGACTCAAACCCTAATGTTAATTATATCAACTGGATGTATCTACCATTATATTCTATGCTTGTCACTTTAACAATAATATAAAAGAACAAATTGCTGAGTAAAATTATATTTTTTCAATATAGTTGTTTTCCAAAAGAAAAAAAAAAAATATGCTTTTAGGATCTGATGGGCATTGTTGGTGAACAGGTCTGAATAGCCATGAAAACCATCATTTTGTACATCACTAAGCCAACAAAGCGATTACTCTACCTGGCAATTTTACCTCCCTCTTCTGCTATCTTTTGGAGATTGTGTGAACGTCTGTTTCTGGGAACAGACATGAAAATTCTTTGAAGAAAGCTGTAATTTTCAACATTTTAGTGTCATAATGTAAGGATATGAAAGTCAATACTTTTATCAAATTTTAGGCTGTTGTTTTAGGATTCCCTTGCGAGTTCTCAGGGCTCTTTTGTTAGCTGGTCACTAGTTGACATGTACTAGACTGCACCGCAGATTTCTCAGGATTCACATTTCAACAAGGACTCGGGATGTTAATTTTGTGGTTTTGTGTTCATAGATGTCAGTATGTTACAGATGGAGCCTACTCGGGAGCTGAGCGGGCGCCATAGTCCCTGGGATTCTATTGTATTAGGGTGCATTCACACGGAGGCAAATGGTGCTGAATTTGGTGTGGAATCCGCACAGATTCAGCGCTGGAAAAAAAGCTTCCCATCGACGTCAATGGGTTCCTTTTTTTGTAGAGGACCTGAATGGGTTACCCTAACCAAGCTAGCAGGGTTTTCTGCAGAAAAAGGAACCCATTGAAGTCAACGGGAGGCTTTTTTTCAGCGCTGAATCTGACGTGGATTCCACACCAAATTCAGCACCATTTTCCTCCATGTGAATGCACCCTTATACATCAGAGACCAGAAGGCAATGCTCCCAATCAAATGTATTTGGAAATATAAGGTACAGGGGTCAAAATCCAACAATTTATTATTATTTTTTTAATTTGGGATTTTTGGAAAGGTTAAAATGTTATATATATATATATATAAATTTGGTATTGTGATCATCGGAACATCTCACAGAATATAGGCAACATTTCATTTTGACCGCACAGTGCTGTAAAAACAAATCCCGTAAAAAAAATAGTACAAGTGCCCCATTTTGATTTTTCTGCAGCTTCCCAGTCCATCATCTAGAATATTAAATGGTACCGCTATGAAGTACAATCTGTCCGACAAAAAATAAACCCTCATACAGTTCTTTGAATGGAGGGGGAAAAAAAAAAAGCAAAAATCAGAATATGAAAAATGGCTGCAGTGGGAAGGGGTTTTAAAGTACTTGGAAATGTGCAAATGGTCTTGCTCTACTTATGTAAACCCAGGATGTCAGTACCCACCAATGACTTATTTCAGCTGCCATAAGAAAATACATTAGTTAGAGTAAATTAATCTTCATTTACACCAAATTTTTGCAAGGTTGGGATTTTCTAGCTGAGATTTAAAGTTTGCAAGGAAACAAGTCCATGTGTCTTTCACTGAAAATCTGGTATGATCCGTCAAAGATCTATATTTGACAACTTTGGTTTCTTGCTTCAGTATTTCCATGCATGGGCCCAGTAATGAGCACCAATTCATGTGTATTTGGGCAGTATGCATTTTTCATAAGCATCCATCCTGAATTAAAGTTGATGTTTCCCTACCGTGCAGACTGGATCTTTTGGAAAAGAGCGATTCAGGTCAGCTGTCAATTACTGCCCAGTTACATGTCTAATATCTAAATAATGTGGGCTGCAGAGCAAACGTAACTAAAGAACTAATAGAATGTGCGCTGCTTTGTTCAATTAAACCAGCTGGATTAAAAGAAGGACGTCTATCCGTACAAAGCGGACTACGAAATGCTGATATTACTTAAAAAGCAACATGGAAAGTAGGTGAAGCATGGAGACTAAACTGAAGAGCTTGTCAAGGATTAGAAACAGCACCTTGTGCCTATGGCTGCTGTCCGGCTGTGTCTGCAATTATTTCTAATAAATACAGCTGAGCTGCAATACCACACACAACCTGTAAGGCTATAAGGCCCCATTGGCAGCAACCACCGCGCTAAAGAACTGTGGGAACAACTGTGGCATGAACGTATTGCGGTACTTCCCGCAGCGCTTTGAGCAGAAAGTTCACAGAGTTTTCCTCCACGGACTTTCTGTTACAATTATATCTATGGGAAAGCTGCCGGCGTTTCCGTAGATATACGTAATTGACATGCTGCAATTTTCAAAACTGTAACAAAAATGATGACAGATTGCAAGCTTTTGAGACTACTCAGGTCTCTTCATCAGGCACAAGTACTGTATATATAAGTATGCTTGCCTTCAGACATTGTGTCATACCATGCCTGATGAAGAGACCTGAGTAGTCTCAAAAGCTTGCAATCTGTCATCATTTTTGTTAAAATGTTATCAACTACTGAAGACTCAATCTTTATAGGTCTTGTATGCTATGAAACACTTCTGAAGGACATCGGTACCAATGCCATCCTGAAATGCCATATTCCCAGTTACCCGTACCAACTCAAAAACTTGGCACACCCCTATCATGTATGTTGTGCGTATGCACTGCAAAAGTTCCTATATCTGCTTTATAAATCTCCAGATTCCTTCAGTGATCTGCCATATTGAAGGGTGGTGCTGATGGTTTTATGCAATAACATAATTGACTGTACTAGGTCATACACATTCATATAGCAAAAAAGTACTGTATAGAGCACAGTGTACATACAGTGTTGGCCAAAAGTATTGGCACCCCTGCAATTCTGTCAGATAATACTCAGTTTCTTCCAGAAAATTATTGCAATCACAAACTCTTTGGTAATATCTTCATTTATTTTTCTTGCAATGAAAAAACACAAAAGAGAATGAAAAAAAAGTCAAATCATTGATCATTTTACACAAAACTCCAAAAATGGGCCGGACAAAAGTATTGGCCCCCTCAGCCTAATACTTGGTAGCACAACCTTTAGACACAATAACTGCGCACAACCACTTCCGGTAACCAGCAATGAGTTTCTTACAAGGCTCTGCTGGAATTTTAGACCATTCTTCTGTGGCAAACTGCTCCAGGTAGTTATAATTGTATAATCTTGCACTGAGGAAGGAACGATGGTTCCGCAACGCGTCTGCGTTTTTTAGGGGGTTTACATTTTTTTTTTTCTTTATTTTGTGATTGACATCAAATTTTTTGTCATTTTATGATGTTTTCTGATTAAAAGTTATATTTTATCATCGGAGAGTTGCCGGAGAAATTTGTTTTTGCTGTGGAGATATTACACTCAAGGAATAGAGTGTGTTGCCGTGCACCCCGAAGAATTTAACCATTGAAAAGCCGATGTCTGATATCAACCTGTGGGTGAGCTGAACCTTTTTGTACCTTTTTTTGCTAGTTATAATTGTCACAACTGTTTTTACTGCATAATTTAATTGGGATTTTATGAGTACCTTGAGGAACCAAAAAGAAAAGAGTTAAGATATTCTAGAACTACCAAAACCAAACAACTCAATATAAGATTTAGAAATGTCTTTCTATCACTAATAGCTATGTAACTGCACTCCATCCTTTCCACTCCATTGATATAAGAATCCATTAAAGCACTTGTTCCACAGCATATACAATACTACTCTGACACCTCTTGCCGTTTTAACCTTTACCATCTTCCTACTCCTGCACCAGAACTAGATCTCTTTTATCAGAAAGCTTTTGTCAGTTTGTCATCAACCTGCGCAGCTACATAAACTACTTTGCTAGTAATTATCCGCATTTCTAGGTTTCACCCAATCTCCTATAGGAAGCGCACACTCACATCTAGCACAGCTAGAGAACTCCCGACATCTCAGTAACATCCAATGGCTCTACATGACACGCTGAACCTTCTTCACATGTCACTCTCTCTAATCTTACGGCTTAACAAGGCTAGTTCTTGTACCAAACCACACTCGTACATCAATTACTCTCTTTCTGAGAAGCGAAATTGCTGTCTAGTAGAGGTTATTCATAGAGAATATGGGCTTATTAGGCATAAAGCTCAAGCTAGGCATTACTATTAAAATACAGGATTTAACACAATTAACAAGTGTCGCACAACAGTCAGATATTTACCAATATTCTGAACGTAGAGGCCAGATGTAAATGAGATTTTAAGAAATCTAGTTCACAGCCCAAGAGCGTCGAATTGTCTTGTCCATGGCAATTGTGGAGAGTTTTCCCCATTTACAGATGAGTCCCTCCTTTCCTTCCCTCTTGTCATGTCATGTCTTGTGCCAAAATATAACCAGCTTTTAAAAACAATATTGTTTTTCAGATATTATGTTACAAAGGGATAAGCTATATGTATCTATAATATGGAGCCCAGAGGTGGTAATGTGAATAAATAGCATGTTTTGATATATTGAACTTTTTTCAGGTGAAATTGGAGTCCTTGACCAAATTCAAGCAAAAGTAAGGGTGGACACATCTGTACTAATAAAGATGAAATATATTGGAGAGAGCAATTCTGCATGGAAGAGTCCTATATCTACTGGCTATAAGAGTTTTCACATACGTTAATGTGACCTAACTTTTCGGTAAATATCTCCAGCCACAGGTTGTGTGGGCACGTCGAGGGTAGTCCAGCAATGGTTGGACACCACTGTTTCCAGTTGGAAGTTGATATGGTTAGGGCAATCTTACAATGGTAAGACTCCAACCTTCTTTTTGACCCGATTTATCATTATATTGCATTGCTTTGTACTGCATTGTACCATCAAATACTATAAAAATAATCATATGCTCATATAAGTAAATTTGTAAATACGCCAAGGCAGATTTACGGGTCAAAAGGTGATAGAATTCTGCTTCAATTTGCAACTTGCTCCTTCCCTAACAATGGGTGTGGCTTATAAAAGAAGGGGCTTGGTTTACCACAAAGGGGTGTGGCTTAAGATGCAACAACATGCATCAAAATTTGGTTGCACATTATAAGTACAAAGCAAGCAAAAAATAAATAAATGGTGTTCAGAGGAGGAGACTCTGAATTTGTAGCTAAAAAGCTGGGTTATAGTGTAGTTCCATCCTATCGGACAAAATTGACCACTCAGTTGCCCCCATGGTCTGATCTAAGTCATGATCTTATTAGTGAATCTGCAATTTTAAAGAGGAAACTTTATCTGATCCTATGACAATGACATAGGTTTTGTTCAAGTAGAAACAATTCAGCTGCTACAGATTGAGATATAGCAGCAAATACGAAATTTCAGAAATTTCAATGGACACTTCCAAAAATCCGTCTTTTCATTGTAACACTCGTTGCATGTCATGATAATTGATAGATAATCTCCTACTGGGCATGTGTACGTCTTATTATAGTCTTATTCTTTTCTATGGGCATCGTTTTTTATCTCCGTTTTTATGACCAGCTTCATTTAAGTTTTATTACGTTCTAAATTATGGGAAGGTTATTATCTGGTCATTTTAGATCGCTTTATGGCTAGTTTTATAGACTTGCTTTAGGGTATGGGATAGTCTATAGGACATCATCTAATGTTGTGTAAGGGATAACAGCGAAGATGATATTACCTCGTATTACAGTGCTCTTATTACTGGCAAATACCATAATACTTTACAGAAGGAAAGACTATGCAATGTAGATGTACTATGGAGTCATATACTCTCCATGTAACCCTCTACAATGGCTTAAGGCACCCTATGACGAAGATATTTTCTCCTAAAATGATGAATTGATGGATTTTGACCAATCCCATAACTACATCTGCACTGCATATAGACATTTATAGCAGAAATAGGACTCATTTTTTGACTTTACTTTAGAGTAAGATTACACTATTAGAAAAAAAGAGTAAAACTGCTAAAAATTGATCTTTTTGGCATTTTTGCATTTAGATCCTAAGCTGTAATTAAGAAAAATACTCCAGTGCGTAAAAGATTATTCCCACCTTAGCAAATTGCTGCCAAAATTGGAATAAAGGCGAAACTTAAAGAATCAGCCAAGGATGGGAACTATGTAACCAGCATAGTACATCTGGCTACACTGTTTCTTTTCACTCTGTAGGAGCATAATTAGGAATGGCGAGACCCCGTGGCAAACTTTGATATGCCCCCCCCACCCCCGACCCACGCCGAAGACCCCATCCGACCCCTCTCCCCCCACAGTCCTGCGTACTCTATTATGCCCCATAGTGGCCCCTGCGCACTCTATTATTGCCCATAGTGGCCCTTGCACACAGTATTATGCCCCATAGTGGCCCCTGCACACAGTATTATGCCCCATCGTGAACACCCATGAACAATTATTATACTCTGGGGACCCTTCAGACCCCAGAGTATAATAATCGGAAACTGAGGGGGGATACAAACATAAAAAACACTGTTACTTGCCTATCCCTGGCTCCGCTGCACTCCTCAGTGGTGTCGGCCATCTTCAATGACGTCCGGGACGTCACATGACCAGGGACGAAGGCCCCAGTCATGTGACGTCAGGTACGTCACTGAAGTAGGCCTGAAGCCTGTCTGGAACCTGGAGAGGTAAGTAACACTGTTTTTTATGTTCCCTTACCCCGGGCCTCCAATCATTATTCTTGGGGTCTGAGAAAAAAACCAAGTATAATATTAGTGTTTGTGGGGCCCGTGGCGTCAGTTACCGATCCCGGGCCTTTCCAGGATCGTTAAGTAAATAGGGCCCGTTACCGGCTGCAGTAACTCCAGCCGCTAACAACCTATTAAGCAAAAAAAAAAAACAGGGGTAGCCGCTTTTGCCGGGCCCCTGATGTCCCTGGCCATGTGGCAGCTGCTACTCCTGCTACCCCGGCAGTTACGCCCCTGTATAGGACGTATGGGAGAAGTGTAGAGTAGCACTGCCCTATTGTTCCTATAAGCTCTGGCCATAGGGGCTGGGAAAGGGTGCAGCAAAAACCACCAAAATGAAATCACTACACAAAAATTTCATGTAAGAATACAGCCCAAATGTACAAACTGTTCACTGTCATCACACTTTCCAGAAACTTGAACCAAAATATCAGAGCATATTGGGGCAGGAATCTGCAGAAACTCATAGAGAATGAATGGAGTTGTAGGGAGCATGCTCAGCCTGCCGCTCCATCAGAACGAAAAAAACTGGATCTATGTTCTTCAGATTGCTGGGAATCCCTATGGTCTGACACCCAACTATCATACAAGCATGCTGTGGAGGATAATGCCATAACTTGATCTAACCCCTTTAAGTGTCTCATGGCCAAAGCTTATTTCTCAAAATAATTTGGTTTTTGGAGTCTTTGTACAATCTCACAAAAAGCAAAGTAAATAAATGTATTTTAGATATTAGACATTGTCTGCCTGTAGCATTGCTTTGTCTTCAGCAACTATATCTATGTGGTATATACTACCCTCCTTGCATGGCATCATGTCAGTGCGGGACATCTGTAAAAATAGCACAAGAAGGCTTGTCAAGCTTCATTATTGTGACATTTACCTATTACAGCTGATAAAGTGAGACAAGAGAGAAAGATGCTTTTTGTTTTTTTTATTAAAGTAATGATTCATATTAAGAAAGCATTAGAAAGAGAAAACCTATGGCTGCTATCACACTACAAGTCTCAGCATTCCCTGCTCCATGAAGGCTATTGTAGGATTATGTTAGAAGACGTTCTACATTACTCGGAGCATTTCATGATACTTATTATCATAACAAAGAGACAAAGAAGGACACTATAAAATCCATAATACTAAGGATGTGGTTGAAAGGTGCCCATAGCTATCACTCAGACACAATGCAATAAAAATATCCAAAGGAATAAAGCGATAGACGTTACATTGTATTGTTGGGGTCAAGGGAAATTGTACACAATAAGCGATAGCTGTCTGTACTTTAGCTCAGGTCCCAGCTCCGGCATGTCTCTGCGCTTTCGATGACCTCACACTAGTCTAATGCTTCTCTCGCAGACAATCAATGGTAATAGAATTGTTGGCTATGAAACATTACACCGCGATCAGATAAATGCAGAGCACAGCGCTGAGCGGCCCACGGAGAGCTCCAACCTGACAAACACCAACCTCTGACAACGTGACAAATCAGACATCTGCCTTATAAACTCAGAGGGGATTCACCTGGGGACACCGACCTGTTCCTGGCTCCCGGTAGCCGCTGCACACTACCTGATTATTAACAAATGATATTTTCTATCCTAAGGTTGTCATTTTCACAGTTCGCTCATATTTCCTTAAACCCGTACCAAGCAAGATACACTAATCTTTTTATTTTTAGCATTTTGCCGTTTAACGTCCGATGTAGTATATCTCAGTCTGGACTTAGCTAGGTCAGGGACGCTTTGTCTTGGTGGTCACGTAATGAAATTAGATATTCTCCTGTATTGAAGGTCCAAGAAATATGCACAACCTGAATACAAAAGCATAAAGACTTCATCTTATATTGGATATGAACATAAAAATATCTAACAATGAAGTATGTGATCTTATGATCATGCACCTTAAAGGGATTCTATAATTAAGATCACATTTTTTTCTCAATCACAAGTAGGAATAGCCTTAAGAAAGGCTATTCTTCTCCTACCTTTAGATGTCTCCTCTGCGCGGCCGTTTGGTAGAAAGTCCGGTTTTCATCTGTATGCAAATGTGTTCTCTCGCAGCACTGGGGGCGTTCCCAATGCTGCGAGAGAACTCTCCAGCGACGCCTCCATCTTCTTCAGGAACAGCCTCTCTATGCAACTTCTTCCGGAGCTGGGTTCAAACTTCTACGCATGCGCAGTCTGCTCTGCCTGAAGCCTAGAAGGTTGAAACCCAGGACAGAAGAAAATGCATGGAGAGGGCGTTCCAAAAGAAGATAGAGGCGGAGCTGGAGAGTTCTCTCGCAGCATTGGGGACGCCCCCAGTACTGCGAGAAAACTCATTTGCATACCAATAAAAACCGGGATATCTACGGAATGGTGGCACGGAGAAGACATCTAAAGGTAGGAGAAGAAAGAAGAATAGCCTTTCTTAAGGCTATTCCTACGTGTTAGTGAGAACAAATGCAGTTTTAATGATAGAATCCCTTTAAGCTGAATCAGTATGGCATGGCTCAAGAGAGATGAGCAAAAGGAAAATCCCACTTGTCCCATTATTTCCCCTAAAGATAGTTGTCCGATAGAAATTTTAGATGGGCAAAAAGATAAATTTAGACATTTACAGGTAACTGTTAACACTTTTTCATAGCGTGACAGATGCCGACCAAAGGCAAATATCAGTGGAAAGGTTAATGTGTTGAATCTTTTTTTGTCCTCATTACATTCTATAGCTGGGAAGCTGGTCATGTCTGTTCATGTCAATAGACAGATATGTATTCCATCAACGTAAGTCCAGACCAGACCACACATCAAGCAAGGCTTTGTCCCTTCATGTTGGGGCATTGTAATCCAAAACTAAAACTTTTCCAAACCATTTATTGATGAGTGTATTTCTGTCTATGGCCTGTTTCTATACCGGGTTCCTGGTCCTTCCTCACTTCCATTCACTTTTGGTGTGGTGAATGGGGACTGGCTATCAGGCTCAATTTAGTAGCAGGGTTGAGCCGATCTTGAGATGTCAGGATCCTTTTTAAAATCTGATTTCCGATCATTTTCCGACCGATCCCGATTGTGAAATCTGCTTGATCGCCGATCAGGATCCGATCTTGCCCGATCCCGATCACTCAACCCTATTTAACAGCAATTTAGTGGTAGTAAAGTACAGAGCAACATGGGCACTGACTTGGCTACTGAACTGTACCTGATAGCTAGCCCCTATTTAATCACCAACAATAGAAAGAGGAAGGAAGATCTCTGAAGTACTTTGCCAGGGACCAAATGTTAGAACCAGACCTGAAGTGGGGGTGAAGAGGCTGCAGACATGTAATGAAATACTATTATTGTTTTCCTTAGACAACCCCTTTAACACTGATTGTCAGATGAAGGTCTAGTAGCCCCTACAGATATTTTTAGTATGTCCCTGGAACCCTCCCAAAAATATCACTAATGTGCAAATCCCTGAGAATCCACATTCATTGTGTCTATCAGAAGAGAATGTATAAAGTGAGAAGAGAACTTGAGAACAGCATAGGACATGAGGGAACTAGTACTATGCAGCTTCTCGTGCAGAATATAAAGAGGTCCTGGGGATTGAATTTCAGAACAAGAGACCTGATGCTAAGCAGTTGTCCATCTATGACCAGGACACATCTGAAATAGGCATTGTAATTCCAACAAACTGTAAGAAATTCTGTAATATATGTTATCAGACAGAAATGCCCCCTTCTACTCTTATCAGGGTGTTTCCCTGCTCCCTCTCTCTGCTAAAGTCAGTTTCACTGTGAAAACCCCTGTTCTGTCTCCAGATGTATTGCAGATCACATGATTCTGATGATTCATCTTTATAAAGGTCTAAAAAGGGGAGAGAAGGAGGAGTGAGCAGGAAGATTGGGAGATAAGACAAGAAATACAACATTTAGTCTAACCCTGAGACTTTCTATCACAGTGAATACACTTTATTTACATCAGCGGGAGTCAATAATCTCTATACGCAGGTGAGAGGGAGTTAAGGAGCAGATTCTGTCCTTCTTCCAGTGTGAATGATATGGTATATAGCAGCTAGGTTACACCCACCAGTTCCAAGAGGACTACAAATTCTAGATACATCATATTTTGAGAGAATCTTCTAAAAACTGCAGAATACTCTATGGTCATATAATGACAAGAAATATGTTTCTCCTTGTATAGACACAGGTCAGCTTATACTGAAAAGTCAGATCAAATGACAGGTACATAATGTTATCATATAAAAGAGATATAAATGCAGGATCACCCAACAGCCTTAAGCATCCCTATCTGTCCCTTGAAGACTTCACTGTATGCAAAGGACTAAGAGAAGGAGGGTTAACATTGTGTATAGCATGCCCAAACATTTTGTAAGTATGTAAGGACTGTGTCTTCCCGCTCCCAGCATATGCTTCATATCTATTAAGTTATTAATTTTCTAAATGAAAATGCCATTCATCTTCCTTTCTCCCCCCCCCCCCCCTGTGATGTTGTTATAAGTAAGTTCTGTATGTTCTGTTCTGCTTACTTATTCTGCTTTGTCTGCCTAGCAACAGTGAGGTAGTAATGGAGGAGGAGCTGAGCTTAGGGGGAGGAGTTGTTAGACAGGGAGCCATGATGGAGCATGGAATAAAGTGTTCTGATCTACAAGAGTAACCATCTCATAGTGGACTTATTCCAGAAGACCTGCATCCTCACTACAACACTACACCCCCCAGCCCTTTTGATATTATTAGGGATTAGAGATGAGCAAGTAGTATTCGATCGAGTTGGTGTTCGATCGAATACAACGGTATTTGAAATACTCGTACTCGATCGAACACTACTAGCTGTTCGAAGTTAGGATTTGATGCAGAACCAGCGTTGATTGGCAGAATGCTATACACTGACAACCAACGCTGGTTCTTCTCTTACTTTTAGAAGTCTTCTCCCTGCGCAGCGTACCCACGTCCTCTTCTCGCTCTGAATTCACTCTGCTTAGGCATCGGGCCTGGGCAGAGCCGATTGCGCATGCCCGCGCATGCGCAGTCGGCTCTGCCTAGGCCCGATGCCTAGCAGAGTGAATTCAAGGCCGGAAGAGGACGCGGGGACGCTGCGCAGGGAGCAGAATCCAGCCCAACCCTCACTCATGGACTTGGTAAGTAGAATTTGATCGAATGCTGCCTACCCCTGAAACAAGCATTTCCCCCCATAGACTATAATGGGGTTCGAAACCCGTTCGAACAGTCGAACAGTGAGCGGCTGTTCGAATCGGATTTCGAACCTCGAACATTTTAGTGTTCACTCATCTCTATTAGGGATGTTTTTTGGAATTTGATTTTCGTTGCCATGTCTTGTCTCATAATTCGGACGTGCCTTTTTGTAAGGCCTTGTCTTGCAGGCCCGATTTCTCTGGACCTGTCTTGTTTTGATTTTGCTTTCTGTTTTGCTTCTTTGTAAATAGTTTCGCCATTTCAAATGAATGGGTTTGAAAGCTGCCTGCCGGTTTCAGTCTTCTGTCCAGCTTCTTGGGCAGGAAACAGAAACCTGCAAAGTGGAGATCGGGCGCAGGTGTGAACCCGTCCTTATATTGTGAACATCAGCCTTTCAAGGGTTTTATTACTATGCTGTGATATTGTATTTATTGTCTTTAGGGTTGGACACATCTGTATTCCAGTATATGCTTACTGGTTATGGAGTCTAGGTCTGAACAGAATAGATAGTGTTGGCTATGAATCTCTTTTTTCAATTAACCTCTTCTCTATTCCTCTGCTGACATCGAAGTTATGCAGTCATTAGCTATGCAGAGATATTTCTTTAATGCAGAAAACTAGTATACAGCACATATTAAGGACAGGCCATTGTTAATGAGCTACTAGTGCATAGCAATGGTCTACTGAGAAGTTGTCTCATGGGATATGGATAGATCGATGAGTTAATGCGAGGATATAGGTCATTCACAGCCATGTTCACTATGAAAGCAGGTGCAAAAAGAAAACAATGTTGGTTTTTCATAAATTGCCCTGGAAAAAAAACCTTAGAATCCAAATGCTAGAAAAACAGACATGTTATTCTGTCTTGTAACGTTATACATTTCTACAGTGAATGCTCAATATATTACAATGCTGCAAAAACATTCAAAATCATGAAATTACTTAAAGGATATTACTGACCACTGAGCATGGTTTACAGAATGATTTTGTTCATGCAACCCTGGATATATTGGTATCTGCATTATATCATTACAGAGGCTGTCCCCTATTGGCAATCCTCATAGAGAGAGATATAAACCAATTCAGGTTTATATGTTGGAATCTGCAACAATTAGCTGTAATCTGTATGGTAACTCAACAGCAAGGGTTCAATTCCCATGCAAGGCCGGCACCAGGAAAATGAGGCATTCCATTGTGCACCTTAAAATCCATTAAATGTCCATGCAATACAGTAGGTGGTGATGCAAGCAATAAGAGTAACTAACTTTATAACTGCATCCCAATTGATGGTCGCCTCTGTCTTGTTTGGCAGACGCCTCTCTGCCGCATCAACACACACAGAGCCGACTGCTCCTGTCCGTTTGGCCATTTTCCTGTGGTTGAACAGTCGCTAATGTAAGAGGCCACAGGAAAATGACTGAACAGACATCCGCAGTGGGCTAACCAGCTGATGACAAGGCTAAGGACGGGTTCACACCTGCATCTGGTCTACACTTCCAGGTTTCCGTCTTCTGCCCGAGAAACTGGACAGGAGATGGAAACTGGCAGTCAGTTTTCAAACCCATTCATTTAAATGGGTTTGCAAAGTGTCCGCCTATGAGCGTCTTCTGCCCTTCGCGACAAAACCATTTTTTTTTAACCATACACAAAGTCGGATATGCAAGACTTTGTGTCCGGTTTTAAAAAAAAAATAGGCAACCTTGCTATGCCATACTTACGTTTCCACCAGCAAAACTTATTAGGAGGACCCACGTTCCAACAACCCCTAAGAAATCGATCGTAGTACCCTTTGAATATGGGCGTCTTCTACTGGACTAATATAGTCTTGCCTGGGTCCACCAGAGGAGCCTCTGCGTCAGTCCAATGCTGCAGCAAAGTGATATGTGATGATATCAAGCCCTCCAAAGTGAGATATACTTTGCTGGACAAAAAAAGGAGTCGCAAGTAAAAAAAATGTCTCCGTAAGATGTCCAGACTGCAAGGTACGGATATAATAAAATTTAGTATTACACTGTTAACATGCTACGCCATGATATCTCATTACAGAAAGCAACCAAAGCCATTGAAATCTATAAAAAAAAAGTCTAGTTAATATCCTGCACTACACCTTGTAGTTACTGTGTTACTTATAATGTTACACATTGCTGCATCTATATTCAGATGTATTCAACATGACATAGGCAATTGCTACCCATTATACAATTTTTTTTAATGGACATTGTGATACAAGTAGCAAAATGATGGATTAGACTGCAAATCTTTGTCAGCAGTGTGGTAACTGGATGCGTCTACAGTGTTGGCCAAAAGTATTGGCATCCCTGCAATTCTGTCAGATAATACTCATTTTCTTCTAGAAAATGATTGCAATCACAAATTCTTTGGTATTATTATATTCATTTAATTTGTCTTCAATGGAAAACCACAAAAAGAATTGTCAAAAAGCCAAATTGGATATAATTCCACACCAAACATAAAAAGGGGGTGGACAAAAGTATTGGCACTGTTTGAAAAATCATGTGATGCTTCTCTAATTTGTGTAATTAACAGCACCTGTTACTTACCTGAGGCACCTAACAGGTGGTGGCAGTAACTAAATCACACTGCAGCCAGTTGAAATGGATTAAAGTTGACTCAACCTCTGTCATTCTCTTTTGTGTTTTTTCATTGCAAGCAAAATAAATGAATATATTAATACCAAAGAGTTTGTGCTTGCAATCATTTTCTGGAAGAAACTGAGTATTATCTGACAGAACTGCAGGGGTGCCAATACTTTTGGCCAACACTGTAGATAAAGAAGTGAATCTATGTGGTCAATGCAACCGATTCCAAAATAGCAATTCTTTTTGTTGATTCGTAGACTTATTGTATCCCTATGACTTCTCTACGCTCAAATGTTACAATATTTGTTCTTTCCTTCACAAATAAATGAGAATAACCTTTCCAGATGAACGCTTGGACATCACAGGAGCACGGCACAAACTAGGTTTTAATAGTTCTAGGTCATCACTTTTGAAGGTCCACAAATATCACCAATATTAGGTTATTTCAAACTAAATAGGTTATATTGGCTGAAGAAAGTCACTTTATTACAGCCGGTGTAATTCTATGACTCTTCGCTACTGCAAAGATAAGCAGAAAAATAAGATGATATTTTGATTTTATCAGCAGAGTCAATCAATTTCCAACTATATTTAAAAATAAATTGGAGTCATAGAAAGATATTGATATAATCTGCAGAGAAAACTTCAGTATTTGGAATGACTACTTATGTACTGGATGCTTTAGATGCTATGTAAATTTATAATCACTTTCTGCTTCTTCCTTCCAATTTTAGAAGCAAGATTGGAAAAAACTGAACTGCCTTTCTAAAAGCTTCCATCCACATCTGGCCTTGCAAATGACCCAGTTTATAATATATTTTAGTGGGTTTTGCCTCCCACTCATAACCAGTGAGACTTTGTGGCATGGTAATAAGGTCATGGAAGTTGCCATCATAATGTGGTCCTTGGTGGTCATGCAACGTAAGAGAATAAGTGTCCATAATGGGGCAATCCGACATATCATACTAACTGTATAATAATGTATTTATGATAGTTGGAGTGATCACACTATATATGGGGAAGCTTGGTGGAGTAATGGCTAATCAAGTTTAATGTGGATTAATGTAAGGTTGAGTTCATATGGGGTATTTTAGTCAGAATTTTGAGGCTGTATCCGCCTCAAAATCCTGACCAAAAAGACGTCTCCCATTGAAATCAGTGGGAGCTGGTCCGTTCTTTTTTCCGGGAGCGGTTTGTTCCGGCTCCCGGAAAAAAGAAGCGACATGCTCATTCTTCGGGCAGAATCGCCTCGCGAATCCGTCTGAAGATACTCCCTCCTCCCGAATAAGTCCATTCATTTGGGACTAATCCAGAGCAGAGTGCATCGGCTTACAGTTGCAGCTACCAGTATTTTGGACCGGAACCTGAGGCGGCCTCCACCTCAGGTTCCAGACCAAAAAACCCAGTGTGAACCCAGCCTAAAATGTTGCAAATGTTGGTAAGGGCTAAACAACCTGAACTTAGCCATACTCTCCATGATCACTTCCACTGCTGAAGTCTAGTCCACCCAGCTACAATGCAAACAATGATATACCTGTAGCAGTAGCATAATAGCTGAACTATTGCAGTAGCAACCAAGGTATTAGAGGATGGACTGAAGTATCAGGTTAGCAAACTTGGGATTATCCAGTTTAGGAAAAACTGGCTACAGGATGACCGGGCAATCTTTTTCCAATGTAAAATGACTGTATGAATGGTCAAAACAGAGATCTTTTCACATCTAAATCTGTAAACATGAAAATGGGATCATCCTCAACATCTAGAGGAAAGAAGGTGCTACTAATATCATAGATGTGGATACTTTACTATAAAAGCAGTAACAAGTTGACAAGTTGACGTGGATTTAAGGGGTTTACTCCGATCCCCAAATGTAGAGTTGGGAAGGACTTTTTTCCTCTAACATAAGGCAGTTGGGATCCTCCTCATGTTGCCTCTTTGCTTTGTTCTGCATCGACGCTTTAGGATTAAAGGCTGGGCTTCAAGTCTTTTTTTTTTAACCTTTTCCACTGTTTTACTATGTAATATGTGACATCATTAGTTCTTAGATCCAGTGGCGTAACTAGGAATGCGGGGCCCTGTGCTGAACTCTAGACATGGGGCCCCCCGGCCGATGCCTGCCAAAGACCCCGACCAGCGCCCGCTGAAGACCCCGAGCGACCCCCCCACCCCCACATTCCTGCGCTCTGTATTATACCCCATCGTGGCCCCTGCACACAGTATTATGCCCCATTGTGGCCCCTGCACACAGTATTATGCCCCATAGTGGACACCCATGATCAATTATTATACTTTGGGGTCTTTTCAGATTCCAGAGTATAATAATTGGAGACCGAGTGGAGATACCAACATAAAAAAAACTTTTACTTACCTACGCCTGGCTCCGCTGCTCTCCTCGGTGGTGTCGGCCATCTTCAATGACATCCGGGACGTCACATGACCAGGGACGCAGCGTCACTTACCGATCCCGGCCCCTACCAGGATTGGTAAGTAAATAGGGCCCATTACCAGCTGGAGTAACACCAGCCGGGAATGGCCTATTAAGAAAAGAAAAAAAACGTAACGGTAGTGGCTGTCGCCAGGCCCCCTTATGCCCCGGGCCCTGTAGCATCTGCTACTGCTGCTACCCAGGTAGTAACGCCCCTGCTTAGGTCTTGGACCTACAGTTGGTGAACGTTTTACATCAATACTGACCATGTACGATTCTGCTATTACAACAAATAGAGTGCTAACATACTGGAAAAGTTAACGGTGAAACAAAACTTTCCTGAAATGATCAGCCCCATATATAGCCATTTCTTGCTCTTGATATACCATGCTATTTTAAAGCATCGAGAAGAGGTTTTTATTTTCCAGCACATAAAAGCATGGTAGGCAGGAAAGGTTGGCAGAGAATGACAAGCTAGACAATAGCAGCAACTGTACATGACTGCATAAAGTAGATGTGGATCAAGGATTTGTTTCTTTTTGTGCAAAAACCCTGTCTCAGGTTATATTTATCAGGCTGTGAATGAGAGACATGCAACGTGGCGCCATCGCCGTGCATATAAGGTAAGATGTTGTAATCTTTTTGTATACATGAGTGTCCTTGTATAGGAGACATAACCTTCTTCAGGGGGAGCCCTATTGTGAGCTAGAGATCCTGCGGGGAAGACAGAGCGCCCTTGTGTTATATATAGATAATGAAAGAGGGAGAAAAGGCTAAGTGAAAGACAGGTGCTATAAGAAAGGCAAAATACCTGAAAGGTAATAGACTGCTGGATAGCAAGAGAAAATCGTGGAGTGTGAAACTACTTCCATAGATAGATAGATGAGTTTCTTGTAGACATCTGACCTTGTGAGAGACAATTTATGAATGTCCTAGTTCACACTCTTGTACAGTTTGCCGTTGCTTGTAAAGATTAGCATCTACATAGATGGACAGCTATATGCACGTTATGATAAGACGCTGTTCAGACCACCTCAGGGAGTTTTCTGACAATGGATTTAGCAGTAATGATGTCAAGTTAAACAGTCAGTGCGTCCATAGGGAAAAAGACACGGTTCCTTTAATGGCATTACTGCCCCGAGAGCCATTAATCTGCCATGAGCTGGCAATCAAGACATACGCCCACCCCAGAAACGCTACCCGGTGGACACTCAACGAAATACTCAGACCTGGAAATAGTGTGCAATAAAATTTTGCTACTGTGGACAGCGACGGCCATTGTGCAACGAAAATGAAAGAGATGATGAGCTTAAAGGCTGGAAATCCACGTCTTAAATATAACAGGGAGCAAAGATACTGGTGGACAATTTCTAGAGGACTTAGGCTATAAAAAGAAGACATTCCTTTATAGACACATCCTCATGTCTATAATAGAAAACAATATCTCATGTCGCTCTGGGAGTTTGTGCCGTTCTATAGGAAAGAGCACTTGTGTTGTTACTTTTTATGAAGTTTTTATATCAATCTCCTATTTAGAAATAATTCAGAAATGAGCAGATGGACTTTATTTGTTTTCAGGGGAACTGTACAGAGGGATTAGATCTGATTGGTCAAAACCAGAGACGTCTAGTAGTCTTTGTAGAATGCAATGGCAATCGCAAAGGCTATAGAGGGTGTAAAGATTGCCCTTCATCATGGGTCATGGTTTCATTTGGGCCAGAACTCCAGAATTGCATTTTATCATATCATATATCAGGTTATCATATCCTATACTTTCCTAACTACATCTACAAGCTGCTATATCTCACTATATACAAATGCAATCCTAACAGAAAAGATTCATGCTTACCCTGTCCACATTGGAGTTTTGACAGCCTTCTGTGTGTACCTACAGTACAGGCCAAAAGTTTGGACACATCTTCTCATTCAAAGAGTTTTCTGTATTTTCATGACTGTGAAAATTGTAGATTGACACTGAAGGCATCAAAACTATGAATTATCACATGTGGAATTATATATTTAACAAAAAAGTGTGAAACAACTGAAAATCTGTTTTATATTCTAGGTCCTTCAAAGTCACCACCTTTTGCTTTGATTCCTGCTTTGCACACTCGTGGCATTCTCTTGATGAGCTTCAAGAGGTAGTCACCGGAAATGGTTTTCACAACACAGGTGTGCCCTGTCAGGTTTAATAAGTGGGATTTCTTGCCTTATAAATGGGTTTGGGACCATCAGTTGTGTTGTGCAGAAGTCAGGTGGATACACAGCTGATAGTCCTACTGAATAGACTGTTTGTATTATGGCAAGCAAAAAAAGCAAAGTAGAAAAAAAACGAGTGGCCATCATTACTTTAAGAAATGAAGGTCAGTCAGTCTGAAAAATTGGGAAAACTTTGAAAGTGTCCCCAAGTGCAGTTGCAAAAACCAGCAAGCGCTACAAAGAAACTGGCTGACATGAGGACCGCCCCAGGATAGGAAGACCAAGAGTCACCTCTTCTGCAGAGGATAAGTTCATCCGAGTCACCAACCTCAGAAATCGCAGGTTAACAGCAGCTCAGATTAGAGACCAGGTCAATGCCACACAGAGTTCTAGCAGCAGACACATCTCTACAACAACTGGTAAGAGGAGACTTTGTGCAGCAGGCCTTCATGGTAAAATAGCTGCTAGAAAACCACTGCTAAGGACAGGCAACAAGAAGAAGAGACTTGTTTGGGCTAAAGAACACAAGGAATGGACATTAGACCGGTGGAAATCTGTGCTTTGGTCTGATGAGTCCAAATTTGAGATCTTTGGTTCCAACCACCGTGTCTTTGTGTGACGCAGAAAAGGTGAACAGATGGACTCTACATGTCTGGTTCCCACCGTGAAGCATGGAGGAGGAGGTGTGATGGTGTGGGAGTGTTTTGCTGGTGACGCTGTTGGGGATTTATTCAAAATTGAAGGCATACTGAACCAGCATGGCTACCACAGCATCTTGCATCTTGTTGGAAATTTAAAGAGGACTCTCACTATTTCCCCTAGGAATCCTAATAGAATTGACTTAATGTTTTACATAGAATTCCTGCTTCTAATTATATAAACCTATACATCAACTTCCTGAACAAGCTCTGGCATTTGTACTGTGGTGACAAACAATATGTAGACGCTATATATGTTCTAAGGCTAATACACTGTGAGCAAAAGGGTAACAATGTTTAGAACCTGTGACTTTCAGGCTCCATATCTGACCGTCCACTACAACTTAGAACGTGAGATTGCCATCATTTTATAGACAATCACCTCATACATAAATTAGACTTGAAACTATTTAGCATATGATAAATTATGCAGATTATTGTCATGTGACTGCATTGCAACAGTTTTGTTCCTAAAAATCTAAATTTAATTTTTTTTATTTTTTTTTGTAATTCCACCTTTGGCTTTCAACATTGCCTGAAACCTTCTGGTCAAGCTCTTGGTTAGATTCAAGCAGGTCTCGACTGAAATCTGATCCCAGGTCCCTTCTACACATTCCCCATGTTGTTGTATACTGGTCGACTCACTTGGATATGAATACAGCTTTTTCTTTAACTCTGCCTACAAGTGTTCGATCAGGTTGAGGTCTGGGGTCTAATCCAGCACCTTTATTTCATTATCACTGAACCATTTCCTCGCTGATCTCGATGTAAGCTTTGGGTCTTTGCCCTGCTGGAACACTATGTTGTCCTTTTTATACCCTTAGTACTTGGGTGTACGAACTAACTTATCTTGTAGGATACTCACACAGGGTCGGACTGGGGTGCCTAGGGCCCACCAGTGGGATTATTTCCAGGGGCCCACCCTACTGCCATATGTAATATCGCCCGTCCAGTTTTTGCCATTATACACGTTTAAAGTGCATTTTCACGCACAATACAGTGTGCAAAACAGCTATGGCTACACTACTACTTCCTTCATGCAACCAAAGATCGCAGTGTCCCTTTGGGACTCTTTCACATTAGTGAATGGAGTCGCATTGGGTCCCTCAGGTTGCAATGTGACTCCATTCACTAACATGAGTGAAAGAATCACAGGGCGACATCTTTGGTTGTATGACAAAAGTTATAGTGTAGCCATAGCCGATCGGGCCCCTGCCTATGCTAAAATGATTAGCAGTATAGTCCGGGCCCGGGGGCCCACCGGGGGATCCCCCGGTGCTCCGGCGGGCCAGTCCGACCCTGTACTCACATATAGCTCAGCACTGAGACCATTATTGATCCTAGTCAAGTATCCAACACCGTTGGCTGTGAAACAACCCCATAAACCTTTAATTTCTTGTGAGTGTATGTCAGTTGTATGTAGACAAGCTAATCTAAATGTAGACTTTGCATTTTATGCAAATTGTTGTTTTATCTAAACACTATTATCCTCATATGCTAAGGCTCTGTTCACATAAGCATTGTCTTACAGCACCCCCATGAATCAGGTAATTGAAGTGGATAGGCCATAGCAATCGAGGTTGCAGTAAACACCTACTCATCTGCTCTTAGAACTGTATGATATTCGGTGTATCCTTGATACTATATTATATACAGAGTGATCATGTATTGATGCATCCTCCTTTACCTTTCCCCTAGGCTGGATATTTCCAGATATATGCATCAGTAAATCACCAGCTTTTTAAAACCACATGATTTTTTAATATTCTGTCACAAGATATCTGTTAGGGTTCAGATGCAAGGTCAAACAAAAGCAGAAGCAGGAGTTGGAGTGCGCAGTAGAATCAGCTATTTAAAATCATTGTGAGCCAAGACAGACCCTCAAATGCCTTTTGCAAAATCTTACATTCTGTATTGTCTGTACAAATAATAAACTCACTGCAACCTGAAACCAAAACCAGAACCCAACAATTGACATATTGGGTAAAAGTGGAACAGGAGAATCGTCATACAGGCGCGGGTCAAAACCAGGAGAGGACGTCAAAAGCAGCATCAGGAGACAAAATGGATATCCAGTAGCAAAGCCAAGCAAAAATCAGCAGGAAATAGAGTATCCAAAGAATAAGATCATGTGCATGATCAGGAAGCCAAACTAGAAATCTAAACAATTAGTCAGTGTCTGTGTCAGGAGGGAGAGGTCTTATATAGGACTCCTCAACTGCTAATAGGACCAACCAT
Source organism: Leptodactylus fuscus (assembly GCF_031893055.1). NCBI lineage: Eukaryota > Metazoa > Chordata > Amphibia > Anura > Leptodactylidae > Leptodactylus > Leptodactylus fuscus. Next base: position 38,661,120 of record NC_134266.1, on the reverse strand, counting down.
GGAAACTTCTGAAACTGCAGAAGTCTCCCAAGTTGACATGATAACCTTAATGATAAAGCAGCCAGATTGAAAATCCTGACAATGTCTATCTGATATATGTTGGTGTCTGGCCATTTAGTGGTTGTGTTCTGAATTGCAGCCTATCCAGGGTTTTCCATGGCATGTCCCTATATTGTATTGAATTAGATTCAAGAGAAACTGGAGTTAAGGATGGACAGGATGGACACATTTAGATTATTTTATTATTGAGGTCCAACCAACACATGAATGACCCAGTAATGTATGTAGTCACTTGTTGCTTCAAAGTTTTGGGGTATAAGGTATCCCACAAATATAGCTGTTGCTTATTGCATTGTCAGATTCAAAAACCGGAGTCCAATAACAGTCTGAACCACTCTACCATTGCTGGTCCCTTTAAGATCCTAGAAATGTCATGTAAACTCTCAGTCTAGCTTTAACAGAAGTTTTCCTTTAGTATGATAATTGGTATCACTCTTTATCAAATTTACTGTTACTTTTCTCTCTGTAAAGTCATTATGATGGTATCATTAATCAAAGAGATAAACATAAGTCGCTGATATGCATGGATTCAACTTGCAGGCAAAAAAAAAAACACATTTGCGAGCATATAAACAAGTCGTGTTGTTCATCTGGATTGATTGAAATGACTGTGATTACCCAGAAACGTAATTGTCTTTGATAATCAAAGTCTCATTGACCTGATCCATGAACTATACTTAAAGGAAACATATACTTAGAAGATAAGTTGGGTTGTATCCACTTAATAGGAGAACACCCAAACCAATAAATTAGGTCTAATTGTCTTTAAATAATGTGATTTCGCCCAGCTCCATTCTTTTTATGTGTGCAGCTGCAGTTCTCGCTTATTTAATAGGAAACTTATTGAAATGAAACTGCGGGAAGCAGTCATTTTGCTTAACCCGTGACCTCAATCATATCTTCTATTATGTGTAGAGTTGAAACAAGGAAATGCACAATGTATACAACATTAGCACTAAATCCCCCAGCTGCCCAGGACCAATGCTTTACTCACTACTGAATGACTCCATTGATTAGAAAGTGGTTTTCTGAGATCAGACTTGTGATAGCCAATTCTCTCACAGAGTCCCAAATAGGGAAATTAAAAGACACCCCTCATTCTGTGCTCTTACCGGCAGTCAAGTGACACTAGAAGTGATGACCGGTCTTTGTAAAGAGTCATTTGCTTTAGTGACCTAATCTCTGCACCGGCATGGACAAGTCTGACTTTTAGAAAGACCCTTAAAGGGATCCTATCATTAAATCCCTTTTATCTCCCTAACAAGTAGGAACAGCCTTAAGAAAGGCTATTCTTCTCCTACCTTTAGATGTCTTTTCTGCGACACCATTCGGTAGAAATCCCGTTTTTCTTCGGAATGCAAATGAGTTCTCTTGCAGCACTGGGGTTGTCCCCAATGCTGCGAGAGAACTCTCCAGTGACGCCTCTATCTTCTTCTGGAATGCCCTCTCACTCTGTCTTCCTCCTTCCTGGCTTTCAATCTTCTAGGCCTCGGGCAGAGCAGACTGCGCATGTCTGGGCCACAAGAAAATGGCTACTTACACCAACTTACTGTGTAAGTGGCCACAAGAAAATGGGCGCTTACACCAGCTTACTGTGTAAGTGGCCATTTTCTTGTGGCCCAGGCATGCACAGTTGGCTCTGCCTGAGGCCTAGAAGATTGAAACCCAGGACAGAAGAAGACACAGGGCGAGGGCGTTCCAGAAGAAGATAGAGGCGTCACTGGGATTTCTCTCGCAGTATTGGGGAGGCCCCCAGTGCTGTTTGAGCGCTGGGGCCCATCCCCAGTGCTGCGAGAGAACTCATTTGCATACCAAAGAAAACTGGGATTTCTACCGAACGGCGCGCCGAGAAGACATCTAAAGGTAGGAAAAGAATAACCTTTCTTAGTCAGAAAAAAGGGTATCCAATGATAGGATCCCATTAATCCACCCCTAGCTGCCCATATATGTGTATCTCTCTAATAACGCATGTATTTAAGCTAACACATGATATGTCGGGGTACAGAACCTGCTGAGATTTGATAGTTACCCTAGCTCTATATACTTTATGTTTTTAGGTCTTAAAAATAACAGAAAATAAAGTCAATTTCTTGGAAAACATCATTTATATTATAAAGTAAGTCTTCAGAAATGAGTGCTCCATAGGGTAACTAGGACGGCTCTTTAATATTTCCTAGAGGGTTTACGGTATTGCGCTGGCACCTCTTTTATAATATCTACCAGCCAATTCATTTGTGGTGATGGCAAACATCAGCCACCGGAGACTTGAAGTGTATTTGTTTATTAGACGACCACTAGATGTAAGACACGGGATGTCTTGTCTCAAGTAATTAGCTATGGATTAAATGGAGAGATATCGTGAATGCTACAGAAGGTGTTTGCTGATAGAGGACGTGGGTCAGAAATTTCCCAGCACGGTCTTGTGATCTAGCTGAAACACATAATGGTGCAAATGTGTTTAGAAAAAGAACCATTGGGGACTCCTCAGTTACTAGAGTAGGGTCTACCGCTTTGGTGTCTCAGACACAGTGATCAGAGGGTTCAAAGAGCACCCATCACTCTGGACTAGGGCCAAAGGGGTAACCACCAGGGTAGAAGACGGCAGCTGCCACCGGGTCCAAGAAATAAGAAGGGCCATGAGACGTTGGAGATAAGTAGTGACAACAATGGATTATGGAATGGAAAGTGGAAAACTGAACGCGCTTCTGTTACTTTACTGGGACATTATAGTGCCTGTATAGAACTGACTATAATGACTTTCTTCATATGCTCCGATACAGTTATCTTTTTGTTTATGCTTATACCTGTGCTCTGATGTCATAGTGTACATTATTCCTGTACTATGACATCACTATGCTTATTATCACTGTACTGTGACATCACAGTGCACATTATCCTGCTACTGTGACATCACTGTGAGCACTGTCTGTACTGTAAAATCACTATGTTCACACAAGTTTTGCTATAGGATCTTGTGGTTACTTGTTATGCCCCTTAGCAGGTCTATAGTTATAAGACACACTCGCCAGACATTATTGATCCAACCCTTTGGTGAAAATTGTATTTTAGGGGAGTGTAGTATATGAGATATGTGATGCTATATCATATAATAATAATAATAATAATAATAATAATAATAATAAATTTAAAAAAATTATTTATATAGCGCCAACATATTCCGCAGCACTGTACAATTTGTAGGGTTCAAATACAGACAGACAGATACATTACAAAGAAAGTCATTTCACACAATGGGAGTGAGGGCCCTGCTCGCAAGAGCTTACAATCTATGAGGTAGAGGGGGGTGACACAAGAGGTAGCAGGGGCGGCATTGCTTATGCAGAGGTCAGACACTTTTGTAATAAAGGTTACTGTCATTACATAAACATCAGACTTTATGAGCCGTCACCAGTCGTGTCCTTTAACATGTGGATGGAGCTTGGACCTATAAAGTTAGCATGAGATGACATCATATCATGTGGGGAAATATGGGAGCGGGGACAGAGGAGGGTTAAAGGTTTACGTTAGACATTGTGATAGGCTTGTCTGAAAAGATGCGTCTTTAGTTTGCGTTTGAAACTGTACAAATTGGGAGTTAATCTCACTGTCCGGGGTATAGCATTCCAGAGAAGTGGTACAGCTCGGGAGAAGTCTTGTATACAAGTGTGGGAGGTTCTGATAATAGAGGATGTAAGTGTTAGGTCATTGAGTGAGCGGAGAGCACGGGTTGGACGGTAGACAGAGATGAGGGAGGAAATGTATGGAGGTGCGGCATTATGGAGAGCCTTGTGGATGAGGGGGATAACTTTATATTTTATTCTATAGTGAATAGGCAGCCAATCATATAGTTATACGTGATGCTATATCATATAGTTGTGCATTTGAGACTGATGCTTCATCTAGTAGCATTGCCTTTGTATGAATGATGCAGTATCTGAGGGAATTATATAGCTATTGGTATATATAGTATAGTGCACTTAGAGATACACTTGCAATTGTGCCTTTTATAAAGAACTCAAAGTAAAATTTTCTATAGCAGTTCCTTTTTGATATAGTGAAATGCTTTCACCTGCTAGTTATGGTTTCTATCTATATCATCTTTATTTCAGCGGGCATAGCTATATTGGGTGACTGTCACACACAAAGACCCCTGATGTCAGTGTTAGCCCCCAATGACATGACCTTCCTATTGGTAAGTATGAGCTAACCTGAAGATGCGTATCTCATGTGTATGAGCAGCTTATATGTCAACCATTTTGCCGGTAATATAAAAACAATCCACTCTGGAAAATCCACAGCATTTATGACTGGATTTACCCTCAGAGGACTGAGCTCTTTCTTCCCAGTATCTGCCCTAATTATATCTGATTGTTAAGGGGCTGGGGGCCAGTAGTTGGATCATCATATAGTAAATCTTAGTATCCCTGGTTTCAATGAGGGCGGGTTCACACCTGCGCCCGGTCTCCGCTTTCAGGTTTCCGTCTTCTGCCCGAGAAACTGGACAGGAGACGGAAACAGTCAGTCAGTTTTCAAATCCATTCATTTGAATGGGTTTGCAAAGTGTCCGCCCATGAGTGTCTTCTGCCTCTCCGCAGAAAAACCATTTTTTCTAACCTGACACAAATTCGGACATGCAGGACTTTGTGTCCAGTAAAAAAAAACCTGTTTCGCCGCGGAGACCAGAAGACACTGACGGGCGGACACTGACTGCCGTGTTCGGCAGAAGACGGAAACCCACAAAGTGGAGACCGGGCGCAGATGTGAACCCGCCCTGTCTTCAGTTTCACATAACTGCGGTTAGTGGCATGGGATTATGCAAGGCATAATATTAATGACCTATCCTTAAGATCGTTGGGGGTTGACCCCTGCCCCAGCACTGATCAGCTGTTGTCTGAGTAGTGTACAGAGCCAGAATCAGATGGCTATGTTTACTGTTCAGTGACCGGGCCTGTAGCAGTATGGCTAAGTCACTGCACAGTCCACTGAGCCATTTACTTCTGGCTCTGTACATTGTGTAGAATAGTGTTTCTTGTTTTCCCATGGTTTCGGGTATCCATGGTTAGGCTTGGGGTCTTACCATATATCAAGTAATTCTTCCCAACCAACCGGTCTGAGAAGTCTTCACTTTGTTAAAAGTCTTTATTAACCTCCAAGGCCTCCATATTGAATTATTAATGCGATTTTTTTAAGATAACTATTAGTCACTGACAGTCTTATCATTCTAAATCTTCATTATAAGCCTCTATCCCTGTATATGAAATAATATCCCGTCCACAACCGTATAATTTACATATAATAGAAACTAGAGGCAAAGAGTCCTATGTTTTATATCAATATATCATCGATCCTTTCCTAAATAATAATAGTCAACCCTTCGAGACATCCATTTTGGAAAAGCTTGCTGCCTAAAATACCAAATACCAGGAGTCCTGAAGAGACTAGCGTGACTTTAATAGTAAACAAAATCTAGAACACTATATTAAATATACATAGCGCCTTCATCTCCTGTTAAAATAAACATTATAGAGCTGAGCTCCGGGAGCGGCATACGCTCCAACCTCTGAGGACGGACTTATTCATGTACTAGATGCAATAATTGAAAGCATATTGCATATTATATGACTGTAACCCTAGGTACGAAGTATCGACTTCTCATAAGTAATCTGGGTATACAAAATAGCCATAGCCGTGCTTTCCAAATCACTCCAGCGCTCTACAATAGATGTTGTGTTCGCTAAGATGTTCCTGTAGCATTGTGATCAGTGTTTACATACAAAGTCGAAATTTCCCAAGAGACCCGAACAGTAAGAGAAACTCGAAATGTAAACTGAGCGTAACCCTGGCAGCAGAACACACAAATCTCAGATAGGAAAGGTGCAATAAAGAGGAAAGAGCACCTATAAGTGATAACAAGTGATGTCAATGAAGCCTTCGGTTCAAAAGTGCATGAGCGCTAGCGTATAATATGACTTTATATAGTATTATCACGCGCGCAGGCTGTAACCCAGCAGTCCTCATCCCGTGTGGGGCTCTGCAATTCGACTTTGGATAAGAAATAATATTTTCTTATTCTCGAGGGTTCCCAAAGACAACACATGTCGATATTACGTGTCCCCGTGGAGTAAAGCTGATTGGGGAAGTGGGGTCACTTTGTATTTCGCTGATACGGCTGGATGAAAGGAAAGCGAAGGCCTGTTTCTCCTATAGGAACGCTGCAGGGAAACGCTAGCACCTATTGAACTCAACAAAAGGCCCAAGGCTGAGGACACAAGTGGTGAGAAGGATGGGATTTATTGTTATAGATTTGGCTGCAGTTTTTGTGTTTTTTTTAACCAAAGGTAGGAGTGAAGGGGAAGTATAAGCGATTCCTTTATATTTCCTATTCCTTTTGAAGTTACTCTTGGCTTTGGCTCAAAAAACCGATAGCAATACCTTCAAGAGAAAACACAGCTTTTCCTAAATGTGTGGCCTCGGCCTAATGGAGGCCAATACAAACTGGATGAATGTCAAGCAAACCTGTCAATTTCACCAAGACCTTCCAACCATATAATGTATATGGGGCGTCCAGACTTTCCTGCACCGATCCCACAACAAATTCTTGGCAAAAGAAGGATCAGACATGATGAATTTCAACATGACCACTCTTTATGTCTGGAGATACACCAATTCCTGAACTGTCTGGCAGTAGATTTCGGATTAACAATACATTGTTTTTGGAGTAGAATATCCACAGAACTGTACTGTAACATATAGAGGCCACACAACGCCATACAAGGGAGCCATAAAGACTACAGTTTATGTACACTGCTATTGGGGTAAGGATACATGTCTCTCTAGTTTCTATTACGCTGTTAATGCAAAAAAATAACATGGCTATTAACAAGAAACAAGCTGTGAACAACAAATTGTTAACAGTGTAAGAGAAAGCAGCGGTGCCAAGCAATGCCACACAGCAGTAACCACATCAGGGCTGCTACATTTGTCCTCGCCCTACAGCTCTACCATGTGCGTGAGATTTAACTGAGATATCCAGCTATTTAAAGGGGTTATGCCATAAAGCATATTTATCCTTATTGGGTGCACCTGAGATAGCTGAGTGCTGTATTTTGGCGATCCCCAGTGCACCCATTGAAATGAAGGAGAGCAAGGATGCATCCCATCCAAGAAGGGTATGCATACATTTAGCCCCGTTGCATTCTGAATGGAGATAAAACTTACTTCATTTTCAGGGTCAGTCGGGGTATCAGTGTTAGACCCCAGCCGATCACCCATTTATTCTCTATCCTAGAGGATAAGTATGCTTTTGGGAAATAGATATAATGTATGCTAGATGAAACTCTAATAAGATAAGATAGTCCTTTAATAGACCCACCATGGGGAAATTCAGTGTGTTATAGCAGCATGGATAATACAGTAATATATTACAAAAACAAGCCCATAGCAGATAGAAAAAGATACTAGGAGTCATAGAAACTAAATAGAAAAGAAAGACTTCAGGATCATTTAGTTCTCTGTGCGGAGTGATCTTCACATAGCCTGATGTTGATTATACAGCCTGACTGCGGTTGGAAGGAAGGATCTCCGATAGCGCTCATTCTCACACTTGGGGTGAAGCAGTCAGTCACTGACAGTACTTCCCAGTGCTATCATGGTCTCATACATGCGATGGGATACCTGGTCCATAGCTGGTATGCTACTCCCCCAGGAGGCCACTCTGAAGAAGATGGCTGATGCCACCACAGAGTTGAAAAAGGCCGTAAGAAGTGCCCCCTGGACTCCAAAGGCCCTCAGCCTCCTGAGCAGGTAGAGTCTGCTGTGGCCCTTTCTGTGATCAGCCCAGTCCCGCTTATTATTGAGGAGCACGCCCAGATACTTATAGGTCTTGACTATCTCAATGCCTGTCCCCTGGATGTCCACCGGGGTCAGAGCACTTCTCCGCTTACTAAAGTCCACCACCATCTCCTTGGTCTTCCCAGCATTATTCCTTTGGTGGTTCCGCTGAAAACATTCTACAAAGTCCCAGTTTAAGTTTCTGTATTCCCTGTTGTCTCAGTCTGTGATGAGTCCTACTATAGCAGAGTCATCAGAGTACTTCTGTAAATGACAGCTAGATAAATTGTGCCTAAAGTCAGCAGTGTACAGTGTGAAGAGGCAAGAACTGTACCTTGTGGTGCCCCCGTACTACAGATCACAGTGTCAGACACACATACTGAGGTCCGCTTGTGAGATAGTCTAGTATCCCGTTGGACAGGTAATGGTCCACTCCAACAAGGTCCAGCTTATCTCTCAGTAGCCCTGGCTGAATGGTGTTAAAAGCACTGGAGAAATCAAAGAACATTATTCTCACAGTGTTCCTATAATAGCCTATAAATGAAGGTTGTCTGAGTCTGTGTACTGCAGCTTGGGCACCATTAAAATTGTCCTGGTAATAGTAAAACACCAATGGTATAGGCTTGCTAAGTGTATATACAGTATACTAGTAAAATACAACTACTATATTTAGGAGCTTATAGAATTGCATTAAACTATACGCTTTCCATTTCACTGAATGGGTTAAAAAAGGGGAAAAAATCTCGGATTGGCTTTAGTAGAAATTTGGCACGGTGGTAAAGGGTGCTTCAAGGTACATGATTTTGTAAATTGCAGGTCTGTGCTTTGGACATTTTCCAGGGTATTTTATGTTTAATTTTGCCTTGGAGGCATATTCAGATTATTTTCACAGAGCATACACATCAATGTCAAACTTTTATCAGCCTAACCTCCTATTAACAAACATATGTCTCCGATTAAGTTAATCTCACCTGTTTTGTCAATTTTGGATCACGATCATAAAAAAGGCAGACTCAGGAGTGCGCACTTGTCTACTTTACTTGCTGTTACAGAAACTCTGCAAAACCCTGAGCAGGAAGCCCCTCTGGCAGTGATGAGATTAATATGCTGAATCACAAGCCAGACTGGAGCGGTGGTTGGTCGTGTCCTAGGATGCTACATATGCTGCCGTCCATGGTCTGGTTGCTCTCCCTCAGGTGACTCGGGAGGTAGTAATGGTACAGTCATGCGGACCATAGAGCGCCATTAGGCAGAATAGCTTATAGACAGCAACTACAGTGTGAAAACAGAACGTTTATTGCCAGCAACCATATAGGCAAATGACAAGGACCACAAGCCTGACATTATTTATAATCTAATGTGCTATTGACTGTAGCCACTACACCTTACTTTTCCCTCTAGGGATACTTTCTGTCTTTGCAGGGAAGCTAGCTGGCACAGGGAGTCTTACAGGTCATTTTCATCAAGAAAATATATGCAACGTAACTTTCTGCCAAAAGGGTAAAAATTGTCCCTGGAACGCCAAATATACCGATGTGCAAAAGTTTTAGGGAGAGGTTTTGTGTGTGTGAGACATATAAAAAGGTTTTCAAAACTATAAGCGTTAATAATCTATTTTTAGCAAATGGCAAGATGAAATGAGTGAACAAAAGAGAAATCTAAATGATATTGATATTTGGTGTGAGCGCCCATTGGAGGAGTCCTGGAAGTGATGATATTGCCCCACAGATATAGCCCTTGTATAATGAAAAGTTGTACACTTTCCCAATATACTTTCTGCATCAATTCCTCACAATGTTTTAGCTCTCTGCTTGTTGTCATTCATTTTGCTAACTTGCAGAAGAAAATAATCAGCTCATGGTCATGTCATATACAATCTATGGTCAGGTGATGTACAGTCCATGGTCATGTGATACACAGTCCATTGTCATGTGATATACAGTCCATGGTCATGTGATACACAGTACATTGTCATGTGATATACAGTCCATGGTCATGTGATACACAGTACATTGTCATGTGATATACAGTCCATGGTCATGTGATATACAGTCCATGTTGTGATGGACACACAGGTCCACAGTTCATTATAGTCACAGCACAGTAATCAGACATCTGCCTGGTAATGAGCTGTGCACCTATGTACATCACATGACCATGGACCATACATCACATGACCATGGACTGTACATCACAAGACCATGGACAATACATCACATGACCATGGACCGTACATCACATGACAATGGACTGTATATCACATGACAATAGTTTGTATATTACATGACCATAGATTGCACATCACATGACCATGGACCATAAAACACCTAACCATAGATTGTATAAAACATGACCTGACCATGGACCGTAAATCACATGACCAGAGACTGTATATTACATGACAATAGATTGTATATCACCAGACCATAGATTGTATTTCACATATATCATGGACTGTATATCACATGACCACAGATTAATTTTCATCCACCAAGACTTTTTTTGTTTTGTATGCCAGAGTGGATTTAGCAGAAGTATAAGAACTTCTTATCTCCCATTCCTTTTGTAGTCACTCCTGTGTTTGGCTAAAAAAATAAATAAATAAATGAAATTTCTTTAAAAAAAAAACGCAGCAAAATCTGCAACAAAAACAAAAAAGCTTTGTTTCCACAACTTGGAGCTTTGGTCTAATGAGTGGTTTTTTACCTGGATAAGTAATTCAAACAAGGGTTTTAATATTTCCCATTGACTTTTTTTTTTAAATTCATTTTAACCTAATCACTCCCAGAGCGCAGCTACCTTGATGCTTATTTCCATGCATACAAACACTATCCATGGATGAATATATGCGCCTCCATGCCTGTGCATACATGTCTTTATAGACAAATATACTCCTGTCATTCACTTATGCATGCAGCCATCAAAATATGCATACACTATGAGAAGCAAAACAACCAGACTGCAACCAAGTCACGCACATGATGCCTGGGGAGATTCAGCTTACAATGTAGTGTCGCTCTGTCTTCCTCTGGCCCACCAATTACAAGTCATGCTGGAAGTCTTGAGGAGATTACATTTTGGATTTTTTTTTTTTATTATTCATAAAATAAATTTCAATTTCATTACTATTACTGTTATTGTTTATGCATAGATTTTAGCAATATTTGTGATCACATTGGTTTTACTGGTTAGATAGACTAAAACATTTCTGGCATGCTGATTTTACAAAGGCTTTCCCAGTATTCAGGTAAACTTCCATTTTTGGTGCACCGATCTAAGGTTGTCACTTGTGCAATAAGATATTCCACTTATGCTACACTAGATTCACATCTGCGTTCAGCTTTCCGTTTGGAGGATCCGCTTGAGGACCCCCTGAACAGAAACCTAATCCTTTGGAAACCTGCGAACCCCATAGACTATAATGGGGTCCACCTGGTTTCTGCCTAGAATGGGGAACAGAATCCCCATGTGGACAGCAGGCGCAGGTGTGAACCTAGCCAAAGTCCTCGTTCACATCTGCGTTGGTATTCCGTATTCCGCTTGGGGACCCCCCCCGAACGGAATACCGAACGCAACTGCAAGTGGTGTGCCAGTAAAAGCAAACAGACCCCATAGACTATAATGGGGTCCGTGTGCTTGCCACAAGATCTCCGCAGGGATCACGCGGACAGGAAAGTAGTTCACAATCTACTTTCCTGCACGCATGATTAGTGTGGGCAGCACTGAATGGAAAACTGAACGCAGATGTGAACAAAGGGTTAAAGATAGTCAACTTTGCAAACAGCCTTTCTGGTTGTCTGTACAGCACCTATGTAGGTCTTAATGCTGAGAAAATCGGCAGCTGCCTGGTGCACCTGGGGTATGGCGGCACCTGACAAAGCCCCCCCTCCCCTCCTGGGAAGCCGCCATAACATAAGGATAGAAGTGTTGATATGTGGCAACCACAAGCAAAAAATAGGTCTTTTGCAGACTTAGTCACCCCACGTTCATAGAACATTTCATTTGTATGGATTAAGCATAGATTAGATTGCATTCTCACCCAAAAATATGTTCTCTAACAGTCCCTGTAACAGAATATAAGCAATTTAAGCTCCATTTAACTATCATTCAAGTATTGGTTTGGAGGGAAATCTCTTATTCGTAGGTCCTTTTCTCCCTAAAAAATCAGATTGCTCATTGTTTCGTGGACAAATCTTTACAACAATAGCTGGCTTCAGGGTAACTTATGGCCATGCAACATTAGGATCACAATTGTACCGCCAGTCCCAAATAATGATAGTGAATGACAGCAAGCAGAGATCTAGAAAACCGTGAGGAATTCATACAAAAAGTACATTGGAAAATTCCACAACTTTTCGTTATACAAACAATAACAAGGTAGCACGGTGACTCAATGGTTAGCAGTGTAGCCTTGCAGAGCTGGAGTCCTGGGTTCACCTTCTGCCAAGGACGACATCTGCAAGGAGTTTGTATGTTCTCCCTGTGTTGGCATGGGTTTCCTCCCACACAACAAAGATATACTGATAGGGTAAAAAAGCAAAACAAGAACATTTGCCTCTCAATATTTGTCTAAAACTGGACAACCTCTTCAATCCAATGGCTTTCTGCAACAGTTGAGTTTTGGTTGCACCAATATGACCACTTTCATTGATATTTGGTGCAGTAACATTGTGATCTACCAGCCTTGCATGTTCAAAGTGTCCTAGATTATAGACTACTTCAACCATCTAGATTGCAGTATATAGGGATCACAATGTACATTTTCCCTATCAGTATGTCTTTGTAGAATGGGAGGAAATCCACGCAAACACGGGGAGAACATACAAACTCCTTGCAGATGTTGTTACTGGCAGGATTCAAACCTACATTAGGACTCCAGCGCTGCAAGACTACAGTGCTAACCACTGAGCCACCGTGTTGCCCCTTTTGGATTGTAATTCTTATCCTGTAACCTACAGCATACCACTGAGATGTTCCTGGTCTGGTTAAATATTATTTCTGTGTCCAAATACGTGACAGAGTTGTTTCAGTCACTTACAGTGCTATCGAGGAATAGCAGAATAACAGGGCAGGCTAGACTTGACACAGATGTTTGACGGTTGGTGTGATTTTTTTGCATCGGTTGCTGTGCTGTGTTTCACAGTGGATATATCACAGTTAGAAGTGTGTCTGTGGGTGCGCTCCTGGACCTGCCCCCTCTTCTTCCAACCCCTGCAGACCTTTATAATTATTTATCTCACTCCAGTAAAACTTGCTGTCTGTGACATAACTGGGTTATTTAAAGGCTCTTCCATTCTCTGCTTCATTAAAAGCTGCATCTCATCACAACACAGGAATACAAACACAGCCTGATTCACTCATACAAAGTGGCAGCTCCGTACCAGCCCCAACTCCCTGGGTGTTCCCTCCCTCTGAGCAGTCCCTGAGCGATCTCCTCGTCTTTCTCCCTCTGTTTTCAGACATCTATCTTCTGGAGCTTCTCTCTTTTAACCAGCTCGCGGGGGCTGTCACTGTGTTGTTTTTGTTCTTTTATTGCTAGTTTGTGTTATCTTCTATTGTGTAAATAAAACTAAGGCGGGTGGTAAATGTAGGGGTTAAATAGAAGCAGCGCTATAGACAAGTTTTGCGTAAATGCATCGTATAAATAACGCAGGTGTTTATTTTTTTTTTTACATATTTGTTTGACAAAAACATTTGGGCAAATTTATGAAGACTGGTGCTACTATCACATCACCGCCCCGAAGCTAGGTGAAAAGGGAGGGGGAAGGTACACTAGGCTGAGTTCACACGGGGAATTTTGGTCTGGATTTTGAGGCAGAGTCAGCCTCAAAATCCTGACCAAAAAACAGCTCCCATTGAAATCAATGGGAGTTAGTCAGTTCTTTTTCCAGGGAGCGGTTTGTTCCAGCTCCCGGAAAAAAAGAAGTGACATGCTCATTCTTCAGATGGATGCCGCAGCCGGTTCAGCCGTGAACGTCCACCTGAAAACACTCACTCCCGACTAGGCCCATTTATTTGGGTATAATCCAGAGCGAAGTGCGCAAGTGGATGCTGTTGCACTGCACCGGCATCCAGTCGCAGCTACCCGTTTTTTGGACCGGAATCTGAGGCAGCCTCCGCATCACATTCCGGTCCATAATACCCCATGTGAACCCGGCCTAAGGGTGCATTCACATGGAGGAAAATAGTGAGAAATTTGGTGTGGAATTTGCTAGCAGAAAAACAAACCCATTGAAGTCAAAGGGAGGCTTTTTTTTCAGCGCTGAAATTCCACACCAAATTCCTCACCATTTTCCTGTGTGAATGCACCCTAAATGCCCTGCTCCTCTCTACCCTCATCACGCCCCCTTTTCAGGAAATGCAATAGTCAAAAAATTGGAATTTTCTACATTGGCATACGAGGCATAATAAATTTTCCACATTGCTCCTGGTAGCTTCTATGGTCATCATGGGCCAAATCAGCAATTTCATGTCTAGGTAAAATACAGTTTGCAATCCATGGCTGGTTGTTCTGCACAGTACAGGCACGTAAGGAAAACTGAAAATTTCATAAGTTCATGCCATAAGACTACAGAGAGGATTAATAGAAAAAATATGTGCCCATACTGTAGTATACAGCTGTTTACACGCAGCCCTAGGCATATGGACAGGTTTCTAATACCATCACTGAATCCCTGGATATACAATATCAGCAAACGCCATCTCTCTGCATTTCTTGTGTGGAAAGGCCAAATACAAATTATAGGAGAAAAAGAAAAAAAAAAGCCCATCTCTATCCGGGCTCCCCCTAGGCAGTGCTGCCCTTGGTGCCTTTATTTAGCCTAGAAATGTATGTACTAAACATAGCACTAGATAACTGTGTGAGAAATAAACAGAGGAATCTTACAGAGAAGCTGTCACCACTCCTGACATGTCAGGATCACTACATGCTTGAATTACTCAGAATATAATAATATTTTCGTATAACTGTACACTGTGCTGATCCTCTGTTATACCCCCTAGAAATGTATGACTATATTGACAACTGGGCGTTACCCTTCCTGAATGATCTGTTCCTGGCAGAGAAAACATGCTGCAGAATTGTTATATTATGGAACATTTACTAAAACAGACAGTCGGTAGAGGTGACAGGTTGTCTTTAAAGACGTACACGTGTTGCTTGTCTCAATCCTTGTTGACAAACCATTAACTCCTGGTTTTCCTTGCATATATAGAGGCTTGGTATGGTCAAACTTGCAAAGAAACAATGTGACATCTATGCTTATGTATTCTCTGGAATGGTATGGAGTTACATTTGCAGGTTCACTTTGGCCATAAGAGTACAGAAGATTATATAACTATTGAAAATGCTATATACGCAATCTAAAGACCTTCGATTAAAAATATATAAGAAGCGCCAAGTAAAAACTATACTATGAACACAATTAAAGTGTATTGTTAAGGACTCAGTGTTGTTTCTAACTAGCAATAGAGGTAATCCTTCATTTTGTATCTTATCATCCATTTTGTGTTTTATATATATATATATATATATATATATATATATATATATATACACATACAGTATGTGTGTATATATATATATATATATATATATATATACAGTCCTATGAAAAAGTTTGGGCACCCCTATTAATTTTAATCATTTTTAGTTCTAAATATTTTGGTGTTGGCAATAGCCATTTCAGTTTGATATATCTAATAACTGATAGACACAGTAATATTTCAGGATTGAAATGAGGTTTATTGTACTAACAGAAAATGTGCAATATGCATTAAACCAAAATTTGACCGGTGCAAAAGTATGGGCACCTCAACAGAAAAGTGACATTAATATTTAGTAGATCCTCCTTTTGCAGAGATAACAGCCTCTAGTCGCTTCCTGTAGCTTTTAATCAGTTCCTGGATCCTGGATGAAGGTATTTTGGACCATTTCTTTCTACAAAACAATTCAAGTTCAGTTAAGTTTGATGGTCACTGAGCATGGGCAGCCCGCTCTCAAATGATCTGAAAACAAAGATTGTTCAACATAGTTGTTCATGGGCAGAATACAAAAAGTTGTCTCAGAGATTTAACCTGTCAGTTTCCACTGTGAGGAACATAGTAAGGAAACGGAAGACCACAGGGACAGTTCTTGTTAAGCCCAGAAGTGGCAGGCCAAGAAAAATATCAGAAAGGCAGAGAAGAAGAATGGTGAGAACAGTCAAGGACAATCCACAGACCACCTCCAAAGAGCTGCAGCATCATCTTGCTGCAGATGGTGTCACTGTGCATCGGTCAACTATACAGCGCACTTTGCACAAGGAGAAGCTGTATGGGAGATTGATGAGAAATAAGCCGTTTCTGCAAGCACACCACAAACAGAGCACCCTTAGGTATGTAAAAGCACATTTGGACAAGCCTGTGGACTGTTGAAACAAAGATTGAGTTGTTTGGTCATACAAAAAGGCGTTATGCATGGCGTCCAAAAAAAAACAGCATTCCAAGAAAAACACTTGCTACCCACTGTAAAATTTGGTGGAAGTTCCATCATGCTTTGGGGCTGTGTGGCCAATGCCGGCACCGGGAATCTTGTTAAAGTTGAGGGCCGCATGGATTCCACTCAGTATCAGCAGATTCTTGAGAATAATGTTCAAGAATCAGTGACGAAGTTGAAGTTACGCCGGGGATAGATATTTCAGCAAGACAATGATCCAAAACACTGCTCCAAATCGACTCAGGCATTCATGCAGAGGAACAAGTACAATGTTCTGGAATGGCCATCCCAGTCCCCAGACCTGAATATCATTGAACATCTGTGGGATGATTTGAAGCGGGCTGTCCATGCTCGGCGACCATCTAACTTAACTGAACTTGAATTGTTTTGTAAAGAGGAATGGTCCAAAATCCCTTCATCCAGGATCCAGGAACTGATTAAAAGCTACAGGAAGTGACTAGAGGCTGTTATCTTTGCAAAAGGAGGATCTACTAAATATTAATGTCACTTTTCTGTTGAGGTGCCCATACTTTTGCACTGGTCAAATTTTGGTTTAATGCATATTGCACATTTTCTGTTAGTACAATAAACCTCATTTCAATCCTGAAATATTACTGTGTCCATCAGTTATTAGATATATAAAACTGAAATGGCTGCTGCAAACACCAAAATATTTAGAACGAAAAATGATTAAGATTAATAGGGGTGCCCAAACTTTTTCATAGGACTGTATATATACAGCATGTGTAAAAAACAGAAAATATATATTACCCAAGGGGCCCAACACACAGAAAAAAAAAAAATATATATATATATTTATTTATTATTTATTTATTTTTTTTCTGTGTGTTGGGCCCCTTGGGTAATTACTCCAGGGTGCTTAGGAATGTGGATAATATATCCTTGAGTATAAGCGATTCTGTCTTATTAGAGCTCATCTTCCCCCTCCTGGAAGCTATAATGAGATGTAGCAACTATTATGCCTTATCCAATAGGCATGTGTCAGAATTATTTTACAACTTTACAAGCTATCATATTTTGCTAATTATACTAATCCAGCCTATTCTTTGTCTGTACTGTACTTAAATTACCTTTCTTCCCCCATTAAATTAGAACTCACTTGGTGTGTGTGTGTGTGTGTGTGTGACTTCTCCAGGCCTGATCTTTGACCTTTGAATTGTTACTCTACAACATAACTTTGAGGGAAACCCTTTAATGTCCATGACATTTACAATAGCTGTATATTGGTATATTACATTCATTCACTAATGCTTTATCTGTCCACCCATCATACAGGTAAGTACATGATGGCCTTTTAGGGTGCGTTAAAGTGGTTGCAAACTCCAGGGTGACCTGATGCAGGTGTAATATAACAATAAACCATACTCGCCTATCCCAGCAGTCCGGTGTCTGCTGGCACAGTCACTTGCTGTGCCTTGGTTCACAGAAGTCCTGAGCACCACATGACTGCTGAGGCCAATCAGAAGCCTAAGCGGTAGCCGTAGAGGGACTGGTGCTGTTTAGGAATTTACCCCATTGGCTGAGGCATCTTTTTGATCCAGCTTTTTGGCAGGTCTGACCAGGTCCTTCATGCCCCAGTTGAGTCTTTTGAGTGTTAAATATTTTATTGTATAGCCTACCATCGCTTGTCTGTTACTTATGTATATAACAACTAGCCACACACAACCATTTGCATCTATTCTGCTTTGAATAATAAGGATTTTTACGTGTATTTTAGAAATTTTGCAGCAGTGTGTACTTCCAATGTGTTGGCTCATTGCGACTCTAGTCTTATTAAGGGCAGCTCTGTAACCTTCACTTTATACAGGGAGAAGTTATAAATGGTACCCTGTTGTCTCAACAAAATGTGTTCCAGGAATGAAGCCAACGATTGCTGCACTTTACATGGCACTTGTGTCAGCGAGTCTATGTATCAGACTCCATGACTTGTCATTGTAAAGGGTGTTGAGCATAGCATAATGTCAGCGTTACAAAGAAATTAAATTTTACAAGATGTTATCTCTATTGTGTCTGCAAGCATTGCAGGGAGTGGTTATATGAAGCGGGAGATGTAGATACTATCAGCTTTCACATCTGTTGCTGTCATTTTACCCTGGCCTATTTTGCATCAATTAAACCTCTTGATCTCAGTTGACGTCAGTCTTTCCCGTACTTAACTCAAAATGGCAAATTTCTTTTCAGATTTGACTTTTGCACAGGAAGACATGATAGTTAAGTTGAATGCAGTCTATGAGATAGATGCCAACAACCTCATTGCCCTTTCTTGGTCCTTAGCTTTCTTCACTTCTTCTTAAAGGGATTTTGCATCTTAACACATTATTCCCAGTTCATAAGATAGGGGACAATTTGCAAGTTGTGGGGGTGCAACCACTGAGACCCTCAGCATTCAGGAGAATGTGGACATTGGAATGTATTAGAGATTGGGCAATGTGACTTACAGTGCTGGACTATTTCCGGTGCTCCCATGGAGATAAATGAAGCAACGCACACACTGACTGACCACCACTCCATTCAAAAAAGGGGACAAAACACCCCTATTCCCCTGTATTGTTTGACCTCTCAGACCCCAATGATGTGCAAGTTAACCTTCTTCTGGAGAGCGGATAACTTGCTATGAGGGGATCTGCACATACTGTATCCCAAGGACAGTGGTCCCCTAAGCAGGTATACTTGCATGCACAGTCATCTCTCCAATTACAGTAGCTGTAAGAAGGAGGGCAAGGGGACCCCTGTTCTCAGGATAGATAGAGGTAAAACTCAGTCCTCAAGCTCAGGGAAGGGGCAGACAGACAACCAAAACACCCCCTCCCCTTTACCAGCACCTTCTGCACCCAAAAACTCCGACCACTTTAATTTTTGAAATTTTCCAGTAGCTGCTGCATTTCCCCCCCTCAGCTTAAACTCGAGTCAATACGTTTTCCCAGTTTTTTGTGGTATAATTAGGGGCCTCGGCTTATATTCGGGTCGGCTTATACTTGAGTATATACGGTACTTATATTTGTAAAATGTTTAACTTTTAGTTGTCTATAAATTTTAGAATATAGGAAACCCCTTTAAGTACATAAGCAACGCTTGGCCGAGCAGGAATATGGTGGAGTCTGGCGAGACAGCTGTTGACTGAGAAAGCATTCAGCCTCCATCTATGTAATGTATGGCCGGCTTTAGTTTGTGATGAGTAAAAACATATTTTGCATATCTAACCTAAGTGACTCGTATTGGCTGCAGACTTGGCGTATTACACACCTCACTTCACAGCCATTGTTTAGGTGGATATTGACACTCAAGGGAAAAAACCGTCTACCATATTTTAGCCTAGTCTTAATAAAATATATATAAGATGAACCTTAAAATAAAAGTCTAACATCAATTAAATGCATTATACATTTACACGACGACCTTTCAGTAACCTCAAAGCCCTGGAGTAAGAAGCAACCATCCGTAAATTCTAGACATCACAAACATTAATATTAATGTCTAAAGGAGCGTCATTTATATCAGTTTTCAGACAAAGCTCTCACAATGCAACACAATCAAGTAATTAAAGGAAATCATAAAGGATTCATCTTCCTGAAGAAAACCCAGCTTCATCATCCCCACATCACCCTGCCACCGGGACTGATGGGCTCCTTAAGAAATATCAATCTAAATTTGGATGACAAAACATAATAAATCAGAGCGTCTTATTCTGGTACATTACAGCTATTAGCAGCGACAATATATGCCTTTTGTGGTTATGTTTTCTGCCTAAAAGGGGTATTCTCATCACAGATATTCAAGGCAAACTCATAGAATATGGCATAAATGTCCGACAGATGGGGGTCTCACCCCTGGGACCTTCACATGATGGGATTTCCATGGCCACCCATTCCGGCCAGAGATGCGGCTGCTGTGAATAGAGAGGAGGCTATCTTTCCATTCACTTCTATGAGAGTCCATTCACAGGGGCCGTGGTGCTATTCAGGACATAGAGTGGGGGGAACTACATTCTACAGATATGGACAGGTCCCAGAGATTTGAAGCTGCTTGTCCCATGGATTTTCCATAAACACCTCCTCTTCAAGGATCTTCCATATATTGAAAACATCTTCTGTGACACAAGCCCCTTCCACTAGTGGCCATATCACCAGGTTATCCATTTCATATCATAAGTTTCATCCATCCAGGCCAACTCCAACATAGGTAGAAAAATCTTACAGTATTACAGAATTTGGTATTCTGTATTTCCCTAGATTCTCTATTGTTACAATGAATTATCACATTTCTTCATTCTCAGTGAGGTTTCGGAATCTTTCTCCTCCCCTACTCCTCCTCTTGCAACATCAAAGCCCGCCTGACCTGGTCAACATTGCAACTGGGAAAAATTGCACACCAGGGAAAGGTAAATGGTTATTCTGGTCTAACACAGAAAAACTTTATGATACTGCTTTCTTTCATTGTACAAACTTTAACAAATGTGTACCCGGCCATCCACATGGTGTTGACAAAAACATAATTCAGTCCAGTAATATTAAAGTGACCACCGCCTACTTTAGACGTCAACGTTAAATAACCAATCGCAGAAGGCGCGTGCCATCAGCCATCTCATCATTGTGGAAGGCACGATGGATCACCACAAGTATGCATCTATCCTTGCAGACCATGTTCACCCCTACATGCGAATTGTTTTTCCTCAGGATGATGGCATCTACCAGCAGGACAATGAGACGTGTCATAAAGCTCGCAGTGTACGTGCGTGGTTCAAGGAGCACCAGGATGAGTTTAACGTACTCCCTTGGCCAGCAAATTTCTCGGACTTGAACCCAATGGAGAATCTGTGGGACCACCTCGATCGGATTGTTCGCACCATAAATGCTCAACCGCGTAACCTAGCGCAGCTGGCCACGGCACTGGAGTCGGCATGGCTCAACATCCCAGTGATATCATCACAACATCCCCTCTCTTCCTGCACGTCTCGCAGTGGTCCCCTCTGCCAAAGGTGGTTATTCTGGATTTTGACAGGTGGTCGCATTAATGGGACTGGACTGTATATATATATATATATATATATATATATATATATATATATACACACACACACACACACACACACACATATATATTGTGGCAAGAAGTAAAAAATTAATTTTTCCCTTTTCCAAGTAATTTCTATCCTATGTTTGATGACTTAGCCGTCAATAGCTAGAACTTGTTAGGCTCGTGTTAAAAATAAAAAACAATCATTCATGTCTTTTGTCTTTTCATCAGACGCCGGTGTTGACTGCCGTAGACCACAGGGATACCAGCCCTGCTTGCATTTAGCCAATTCTTGCCTAGCCAGCAATTTCCAGTTTAGTTAGATAGGGTTTACAGAGATAAATTGCAATTCCCCAGGACACCTATTCACTAGGGCATTCCTAAAAATAGCTCTGCAAATGCAGGTCCCCACCACAGTCATTTAAAGCCCCACCGCTCATCAGCTCATTACATACAATGCCATGAGAAGAAGCTTACAAAGCTGAATACAGAACAGAGTTCTTTGAAGTTTCTGAAGGCAGATTTATTGAAATAAAAAAGGACGCAAACCGAGCAGTCATAAAGAAACGTGAGGAGTGCGGCGGATTCTGTGTTTTCATCTCGGTAGGTGAAGGTCTCTCCCATCTGTCAGAAACTGAGGGTCATATCCTATCTTGCCACAGGCAGGCTTTCTCAGAGCTTTAGTGCCCTGCCGTAGGCTATAAGATCCAGGACTGAGTGAAGGTAAGGCGAGCTGAGAATGGGGTCAGCATGGAGGATAGAAGGGGACAGGACGAAGGAAACGGGGAACCTGAAGGACTCGATCAAAGGAATATTTAAGAAAGAGAACATTTATGTAAAAAGATGACAATATATTTAATAGAGTTTGAACACGATATCCAATGACTATGATGTTGACAGACAGAGGCCATCTACTTCTGTAGGGGTCACTTGTGACACCTTATACACAAGCCGCGGACAGAAGCAGTTGGCTTCACTCCTTATATAATGGCCCAGTGCTGGTATTACAACTCATTGCCTTGTCACACATACATCCCCACACATGATCAGATATTTATGATCTATCCTAAGGAACAAATTCATGGAGAACCCCTTTACAAATATCGATGACCTATCTTTACAGCATCAATAGCACCCCACTGATCAACTCTTTCAGCCAAGAACATCACTGCTCACCAAGTACAGTGCTGTACAATATATAGCACCTGTGCTTGGTATTGCAGCTCAGTCCATTTCCCTTGAATGAGACTGAGCTGCACTCAAGCCTTGTGAGTAATGAGGATGACATCACTGGCCTCACCGGAGCTGCAACTGCGCTTTAATCAGCTGATCTGTGGGGGTCCCAGATGTTGGACTCCGATCAATCAGATATTGATCACCTATCCTAAGGAACAGTCATCAATATTTAAGTCCCAGAGAAATCCATTAAAACAACGAAGTGATAAATAATACAATGTATTTATAAGGTTACTTAACATTTTATGTAGATTGATTCTATATGTAATCTCTTAAACAGTGTCTGAAAGTAAACATACATTATAATGGCATATGGATCCTATAGAAAACATACCGAAAAGTCCACAAGAACACAAAACACTTCAATAGAAGAAAGTGTAGGCTTAACTAGGAAACACTGGACCCCATACCAAGCTTTCGATGGGGTTTTGTCACAAGTTTACTAATCCTTTTTACTGGCCCCCACACATTGTAATGTACCTTCCCCACGTTCCTGGCACCTACACACTATAGCGCCCTCTTTATTGACCATCACATGGTATAACACCCCCTTTACCAGCCCCAACTCAGTATAATGCCCCCGTTACTGGCCCCCACAAAGTATTACACTGCCTTTATTGACTGCTCACAAAGTATATTGACCCTTTACTAGTCTCCACACAGTATATTGCCCCCTTTATAGGCACCCACATAATAATAGCCCCTTTTTTTGGCCTATACAATCAGACTATATTGCCCCCATTACTGGCCCCCACAAACTATTACACTGCCTTTATTGACTGCTCACAAAGTATATTGACCCTTTAAGGCCCCCCACACAAAGTATATTGCCCCCTTTATTAGTCTCCACACAGTATATTGCCCCCTTTATAGGCACCCACATAGTAATAGCCCCTTTTTTTGGCCTATACAATCGGACTATATTGCCCCCATTACTGGACCCCACAAACTATTACACTGCCTTTATTGACTGCTCACAAAGTATATTGACTAGAGATGAGCGAGTACTGTTCGGATCAGCCGATCCGAACAGCACGCTCCATAGAAATGAATGGATGCACCTGGTACTTCCGCTTTGACGTCGGCCGGCCGCTTAACCCCCCGCGTGCCGGCTACGTCCATTCATTTCTATGCGAGCGTGCTGTTCGGATCGGCTGATCCGAACAGTACTCGCTCATCTCTGATATTGACCCTTTAAGGCCCCCCACACAAAGCCCCCTTTATTAGTCTCCACACAGTATATTGCCCCCTTTATAGGCACCCACATAGCAATAGCCCCATTTTTTGGCCTATACAATTGGACTATATTGCCCCCATTACTGGACCCCACAAACTGTGAGCAATCAATAGTTTGTGTAATAGCAGTGTAATAGTTTGTGGGGGCCAGTAATGGGGGCAATATAGTCCAATTGTATAGGCCAAAAAAAGGGGCTATTACTATGTGGGGCCTATAAAGGGGGCAATATACTGTGTGGAGGCCCCCCACACAACGTATATTGCCCCCTTTATTAGTCTCCACACAGTATATTGCCCCCTTTATAGTCACCCACATAGTAATAGCCCCTTTTTTTGGCCTCTACAATCACACTATATTGCCCCTGGATTCCAGCAGGTAATGTCAGATATTCCCTTACCCATCCCTCCTGCTACCCTCAGCCCTGCCCTTCCACTTCCGCCCCAATCTGCCGCTGTATATTTCGTCTTCATATTGAACAATGTCAGGACACAATATCCACTCACTGTTCTGCATTGGGGCGTAATGTGTGTCACCCCTGGAGGCCGTGAGCGCGTAGATGCAGCTATAGAGGAAAACTACATAGATGTGCCCTGTTACGTGCCGCCACGAGTCACAGCCATAATAACATGAATATACAAGACATAATATGCTGTAAAGTTCTGAAGCCATTACGGATGATGGTTTTCTATCAATCCAGCACATAAGATAAAACGTGAGATGTGGTCCAGGTAAAACTAATGGTAATGTGAAATGGAAAAATACTCCTAAACAATCAATATACTATATGAAGTGCAAAGTATTCATGTCGCCGCTAGGATTCGAGGTGTTCTACATCTGCTATTAACACAGGAAAAACATGGATTTCAATGAAAATAAAATATGATTCGTAAACAATAATCCATAATTATCTTCATAAGATGAAGACGTCTCAGGCCGCTGACATTACGGTGACAGCAGGTTGTTATGGATATGAGGTTGCTATGGCGTATCAAAGGCTGTCTGGCCTTTAGCTTCAAGGCGAGAAATTAATTCGCAGCTTGAATCTTCTAAATGGCCAAAC
The DNA here is from genome assembly GCF_031893055.1 of Leptodactylus fuscus. Classification (NCBI taxonomy): domain Eukaryota; kingdom Metazoa; phylum Chordata; class Amphibia; order Anura; family Leptodactylidae; genus Leptodactylus; species Leptodactylus fuscus. The sequence continues at coordinate 38,636,187 of NC_134266.1, read as the reverse complement.
AAGTTATATTGCTGTAAAAACGGCTTTACTGTCACCATAATTCTGCTCTCGCTACAGAGGATCAGTCAGTCCGATTGGATCATTAGGATCGGTGTAAAGTATAGCCACATAAGCCTCACACGAAGAACCAATCTTATAGCCAAAAGTGTAAGACGTCCTGAAATAGTCCAATAATATAAAGTATTATTACACAGTCCAGTCATATTAATGTGAACACCGCCTACTTTTGACGTCAACGTTAAATAACCAATCGCAGAAGTCACGTGTCATCAGCCATCTGGGTGCACTCATCATTGTGAAAGGCACGATGGATCAACAAAAGTATGCCTCTATCCTTGCAGACCATGTTCACCCCTACATGCGAATTGTTTTTCCTCAGGATGATGGCATCTACCAGCAGGACAATGCGACGTGTCATAAAGCTCACAGTGTACGTGCGTGGTTCGAGGAGCACCAGGATGAGTTTACCGTACTCCCTTGGCCAGCAAATTCCCCGGACTTGAACCCAATTGAGAATCTGTGGGACCACCTCGATTGGGTTGTTCGCGCCATGGATGCTCAACCGCGTAACCTAGCGCAGCTGGCCAAGGCACTGCAGTCGGCATGGCTCAACCTCCCAGTGATCATTATTACAACATCCCCTCTCTTCCTGCACGTCTCGCAGCGGTCCGCTCTGCCAAAGGGGGTTATTCTGGATTTTGACAGGTGGTCACATTAATGTGACTGGACTGTGTACTGTATTATTACTTTATTTGTACTACCACATTGACTTATAGTGGGTTCTGCCTGATTTTTACTGAGGATCCAATGTTTTCCTTTGGCAAGTTATTGCCTATGCTATTCTTGCCATCAAAACTATTAAAACCCAGACGGAACAGGCCACGTAGAGAGTGTGAACAGAACGAAGCGTACATTCACACAGCCTAGATATGCAACAGGATCTGTATATATCCAAGGCTGACATGTGGATGGTTGTGTCAGCGGACCCTCATTCACTATCACTAATTCAAATATATCTCAGGGCTCGTTCACATCTGCGCCCGGTCTCCGCTATGCAGGTTTCCGTTTCCTGCATAAAACAGAGCAGAAGACGTTAACCTGCAGGACTCTCTCACCCATTCATTTCAATGGGTGAGAAAGCTGTTCGGCCGTGAGTGGCGGTGACCGTTTTATGCTCTCCGTCACGAAACCGGGTTTTTTAATCAGGACACAGACTCGGACATGCAGTACTCTGTGTCCGGATTTTTAAAAAACGGTTCGCGGCGGAGAGCATAAAACGCTCACCGCCGCTCACGGCCGGACCCGGTCTGTGGTTTCCGTCTTCTTGCATGCAGAAGACAGAAACCACAGAACGGAGACCAGAACGAAGGTGTGAACCTAGCATCATCTGTACCTTTAATGGGTGGAATTTCCCTAGACCATGTTGACATGGTTCCAGAATCCCCATTCCCTTGCATTGGAGGCAGATGATAAGCAGATCTGATGAGAATTTCAGCCTGGATCAGTGGTGGTAAAAATTCTCCTTAGTTCTGGAACACATGAACCACTAAACTTGTGAAAGTAAGTCTACTTGTAGTTATCAGTGCATACAGGTGAAGAGGGTGACTTGAATATAGCAGTATTTCTCCAGTGGTATCATGCAGCTTTTTAATGAATTAAATTAGCATGCCTATCACTATAACTCTGCAGGACCCGACCTGAAGATGCAAGGTTTATATGCTCTGGTACACCATGACCTCATTGAGAAGAGAGCACATTTTCTGTATACCTTTTGGCTCGGCTGATCACCCTCTATGCTCTATTTTCTAAACAAGTCACTGGCCATATATACTTTGCCTTGAATCCTTGTACAGTACTAAGGAATAGGCATACAATATCATAGGGATTCTGATTTTTATAAGGCCATTACAGTGATAACCCACTGCACCCCATTTTTATGACCAACCATCCCAATGCAGTTCCTAGAGTTCTGGAGAGGTAAGTCCTTTATAGGTTCTCGCCACTCAATATCAAACCATGCCACCATCCTAGATTGGACCTTTCTCTCCAAGGGCCCCATGGCACCCGCACAGCTTGACTCTCTGGCATGCAGTACATGACCCATGTTCGTCTTTTCTGCTCGTCTCCAACACACTTATTAATACTATACCATCAGTCCTGTAACTTCCCTCTCTTTCATGTTTTGCACTTTGGGGGAAAACAAGTTTTCCTCATCAATGATCCTGAAATGTGCAGTCATATTCTATTCTATCTCCGACGCTGCAGTGTTTTCAGGTCTGTTTACCTTGCAGCGTTGGACTCTTTTAATCTATGGAAACCTTGCTGTGAGAGAAATTATCATCCTTTTACAAGTTAGGTTAATTAAATGCGACATGTAGAAAAAATACAGCATTTTCCAGGGACGGAATAAAAGGTTAGTACAGACGTAGAGAGTGTTTAATTGTTTCATTGGCATAGAACTAAAACATACTGTAGGTTACTGGAAAAATGCAAGCACTGACATTTCTGTGTTACTATGTCTGGAGTGTCAGATTATCCAGGCCTATACCCGCCTATGATATTCCAACAGTACATTTGTTGTAAATTCACACTGAGGGGGAGGTTTCAGTAAATTCCAGACATGAGCAGATCTCCAAACCATAATAATATGGCACAAATAACTTCAATGTAGTCTACACCCTGTTGTATTACACAGTCCAGTCATATTAATGTGACCACCGCCTACTTTTGACATCAATGTTAAATAACCAATTACAGAAGGCGCGTGTCATCAGCCATCTAGGTGCACTCATCATTGTGGAAGGCACGATGGATCAACACAAGTATGCATCTATCCTTGCAGACCATTTTCACCCCTACATGCGAATTGGTTTTCCTCAGGATGATGGCAGCTACCAGCAGGACAATGTGACGTATCATAAAGCTCGCAGTGTACGTGCGTGGTTCAAGGAACACCAGGATGAGTTTACCGTACTCCCTTGGCCAGCAAATTCCCCGGATTTGAACCCAATCGAGAATCTGTGGGACCACCTTGATCGGGTTGTTTGCGCCATGGATGCTTAACTGCATAACCTGGCGCAGCTGGACATGGCACTGGAGCCGGCATGGCTCAACATCCCAGTGACATCATCACAACATCCCCTCTCTTCCTGCACGCCTCGCAGCGGTCCGCTCTACCAAAGGTGGTTATTCTGGATTTTGACAAGTGGTCACATTAATGTGACTGGACTGTGTATAACAGAATTATCCAAATATGCATTAGAGGTAACCCAACCAGAGAGGGTGGTCTTGTTCCCTTTTTTAATGGGTAGTTACATCTTGCACATGAATGTAGTCTACACAGGTATAGCAATGGTACCAAACTAGTAAATTAAAGATAGTCAGTAGGATGACAAGGACAACACCAAAGAGTTTGTACGTTCTCCCCATAATGGGTGGGTTTCCCCCAGGTACTCCAGTTTCCTCCCACACTCTAAAAAACATACTGATAGGAAATCTAGATTGTGAGCCCTATATTGGACAGTGTTGACAATATGTGTAAATATGATGGTGCTATATACTGTATACATGGCACATAGGAAATTATAGCTCTCTTCCAAACACAACGGTGACCTGCCTTAGAATTCCCTAGGTATCAAATAGAGACTTGTTAGAATCTAAGGATCCAGTCACACGGAGGAAAATGGTGAGGAATTTGGTGTGCAATTTCAGCACTGAAAAAAAAGCCTCCCATTGACTTCAATGGGTTCCTTTTTCTACTCCATTCTCAATGACATGATAGTATGTGAATGAGGTTTGGAATAACCAAGGATTTAGGATCTCCGTGGCCGTACTCTGACAGCACTAATACTTTTTGTAAACCCTTAATAAAATCCAGTTTTCTCTAAAATTGATCTCACTTGCTCTTAAAGTCCATCGTGTTTTGGTCAACTCTATACATTGTATGATAAGACACTTTGTTGAAAATCGGGATAACCTGGCTGTGCGGCTACAAACGTTGTTACGGTCCCATACGTTCTCCAGTTTTATAAGTCTTACTTCTTAGGTACACGTCTGTAAAAATCAGAAGATATAGGCTGTAATTTTATTGACCTAGTTATGCCACATAAAAGGTTAGTCGGTAATAAAATCACTGCTTAAATACCACTCCCATGTTCATTACAACATTATTACCTTTATCTAATAATACAGTAATATGTTTCCTTCTTAATTTCCCAGTAGAGATCCATTCTTACTAACCAAAATTAACTTCTGGCACTTAATTAATTGCTACAAACACATTTAATCCCCTACAATCATTATATCTTCCTCAATTTCTACATAATTTTGGGAGTGAAATGATTCTTCCTCCATAGATCCGCTGGCCTTTTAATTGTTCCTAGAAGGTCCTCAGCTTAGAAGAAATAATTTGGTCTTTATGTTAGATTCCATTCCTTCAACCAAAATCTTAAAGGGACCCCGTCACTATGAAAAGTTAAACTGATCCACTGGCAGCACGTTATAGAGCAGGAGGAGCTGAGTAGTATAACTTATTGATTGAAATCCCTGCTTATTCTGGGCTTAGGAGTCCAGAGTCTCAATGATTGATATCTGCTGACTTCTAAGTAGGACAACCCAGTGGACACCTTAGCCCAGAATGAGTACAGATTAAATTTCATACAGGTAGTACTGGATGTTTCAGCTACTCCTGCTCTATAACATGATGCAGATTAGAATCAGGATCCTTTTAAAAGGTCAATGAATCAAGTAGAGTCTACTAGAGATTAGACCAGACCTGGGCAATGTACGACCCGGGGGCCACATCCGGCCCTCTGACTACTTCTGTCCGGCCCGCATAGCTAGTGGAAGTTTTTTCAAGGACCTGTGATGATGTCATCACAGCCTATCACCAGGATAGGCTATGACTCAGTAGTGGACGGAGCCACACGGGACTGTGCTTGATGCAAGCTGCCGGCAATGGAGGCTGCTGGATGATAGAGAGAGAAGAGACAGCATGTGTGAGCAAGAGGGGGGAATTAGGGGCAGATGTAGGGGGGCAGTTAAACTGAATGCACATGTAGGGGAGACATTAAACTAGGGGGCAGATGGAGGAGATTAAACCATGGGGGGTATCTGGAGGGGGACATGTCTGCCTCTAGTTGCCCCCAGTTTAATGTCCCCTCTAGTTTCTGCTAGTTTATACTGGGGCACCAGGAGAGGGACTTAATACTGTGGAACATTTGGAGGGGAACGTTATAATGTGGGGTGTATAATGTTAGGGTGACTGTAGGAGGATTTTACTTTGTGGGACACATGGAAAAATGATTGAGAATGGGCGGAGTCAGCAGAGAAGTGGGTGGAGCTAAATTTCCCACGGCGCGCATGGCCCTCTAGAACCGTTACAATTTCTCATTTGGCCCCAAGAGAAAATTAATTGCCCACCCCTGGATTAGACTGTATTGTCAATTAGTTTTTAAGTTGATGTTCTGACTATGGCGAGTTTTCCCTACTTACCTTAAAAGATGCTTTGGTGTAGCCTAAGGTGGACATAAATGGGCAAATTTAAACAAAACAGAGAAGAACACGGCACCGAGCCGTTCCTGGTGTAGTACTTTCAGTATACGAAAAGAAAAACAAGGACGACAGGTGACTGCTCACCTAATCAGGTTGTGTGAGACACAACAACCAATGGACGTATCAATCAATAAGGTGAAGTAGGGCAGCCGCTAGTCTCCATCACAGGGACATCTGAACAGATAGAGGAAATGAACCAGCCTCCAAGGGGATAGGCTTAAACCAGCGCTCACCCAATCGGGCACCGTGCTTATCCACGTCTCCTGACTGCATGACCCCGGGGCACAGCTCGGTGCTCTCCGCCCTGCCACTGTCTCCTGATGCGCTGCAGTTTGACAAGAATGATGACCTGGAGGTGTTCAGTAAGATTGTCTTGCACTTGAAAAAGGGCTGTGAAGCCCGGAACGCGTCGTGCTTAATAAAATTGCCTTTTATACCTGTCCGATTGGGTGAGCGCTGGTTTATGCCTATCCCCTTGAAGGCTGGTCCATTTCCTATAAATGGGCAAATTTGACATTGATAAAAAAAAGAGGTTATCTGTGCTAAAAATATTGATGACCTTTCCTAAATATAGGTAATCAACATCAGTCCTGTGGCGTTCCGCCAACCTGCTGATCAGCCATTCGCAGCAGCTGATACACAAAGAATGGAGCAGGTTCTTCTTCTCACTTGAATGGGAGCCACTACTCAGAGAATGTAGCTGTCTGCTTCCTCCTCCATTCTCTGTGTATCAGCTGATCAGTGGAGCTCCCAGGTGTCAGATCCCCACAATCTAAAATTGATGACCTGTCCTTAGGCTAGGTTATCAATATTATTTAACCCCTCGAATCCATTGTTTTCACTAACAACGACCAAAGAATGATTCACACCATTTCTGTGATAAGTAGGAAAGACTGAGTTTATTGCACAAAGCTTTTGTATTGCCGTACTTAGCCCTTCTTACTGTTGACGTTCCCTCTTGTATCTATAATATAGTTCCTTTTATTTGGGCTGAACCATATGGGATGAGCCTAAAAACATACAGATGGGTGTCATAAGCTGAACTATAATGTCTATTTATTATCCCTTTACAAGTCGTAATGTTGGGTAATAGTTCAGTCTGAATGGGTCTTTTAATATAAATTTGATCAGAAGAAAAATCTTTGCTGGGCTATACTAGGCCTGTGTTCAGAAAGCATTTAAATGTATCACAAGCAATCCAGATAATAAGGAATAATATCCCCAATCTTATTGTATGCTTTTTTTTCCTTCTTGTGCTTCTAGATTGAAAGTTTCCTCATGCTCTAGAGTCTAAATGTTGTAGCGATTTATGCCGCACGTACCTTGAACACAAACGGGCACAGCGTATAAAATGATCACCCAACCTGAGGATGCCCCCAAATCCTGTATCTTGTATTACACTAGTGCTTATCAAACTTTGCTTCTGCGGTTAGACCTGACGTGACCAGACATTTTTTGGACATCAGCGTGTCCTGATTTCGCCAATAGAGATGAGAGCGGTTATGGCACCGTCTCTGTAAAGTTGTTATTTTCATGACCAAACTATTCCTTTAGCTATTTATTTATAGACTTAAGACTGATGACCTTATGATCAGACCAGTTATCTTTCATCCTGCGACTTACCGGGTCTGTTCACTAACTGGATCATTATGTGCAGAGACATTTGTTGTCTGTCTTGTGAAACAAAACAGCAAATTCTATTTTTAAAGACTGAAATATAGACAACACGCTGGTTAATCTAGAATATAAGATTATCTAATGCCCTTCTGATCCCTTAGTTGAACTTGTCGGCCATTTATTTTGTTAATGTAGGAAACTGAAGCCTAAAACCCAATTCCCAACAATGACCCAAGCGCCGAGTTCTATGTACGTTGTCACCCTTTTTCTGTCTATTGTGGCGCATCTTAAGCCACATGCTTTTCTATAAGCCACATTCTGACGTTAAGTCATTCACATTTATTGGACAAAGTGGAAAAAGTGTCTAAAATACATAATAGATGTGGTACAAGGAATATATGCCATTTACTTGGCACATATAATGAGAATCCTGGCGCATTTTACATAGTATGAGTGAAAGGGTAACAAGGTTTTGAACTTGTGACTTTTAGACTCTATCCACTACAGATGCAAATGCGAGACTACCATAGACAATCTTGGCTATCTCATACATAAATTTGACTGACAACTATTTAATATACAATTATTTCTGAAGATTCTTGCCATGTAACTGCATTGTTACTGTTTTGCTCCTGAACATCTAAATTTTAATTATTTCGTAATTGCACCTTTGGCTTTCAACACTGCCTGAATCCTTCTGGACAACCAAAATCTGATCCCAGGTCCAATGTTGGTGCATACTGGTCAATTCACTTGGGTGCGAATAAAACCTTTTCTTCAACTCTACCCACAAGTATTTGATTGGGTTGAGTTTGGAGACTGTGGGGGCCAAACCAGCGCCTCTACTTCCTTGAACCACTTTTTCACTAATCTCAACATATGTATTGGGTCGTTGTCCTATTGGAACACTATGTAGTCCTTTTCATGCCCAAAGTACTCGAGTGTTCAAAGTAACTCATCTTGTAGGATGCTCACATATAGCTCAGCATTGAGACCACCATCGATCCTGGCCAAGTATCCAAGGCTTTAAAACAACCTAACCTCATCAGGCTTCCTGCACCAAAATTGAGAGTTCCTTCAGTTTCTTAACCGGTTAGCCCTCTTTTCCCTTCTCTTTGCCCAGTGTATTGGCTTTCATCTAATCGCTCCAAATCACCATTTCCATTAAGACTTCTCTACTTATTTTCCTTGTGTAACATGAGTTGCTTGCATTGACATCTGTGATTCCACTATTACCAAGCATACAAGCCATCTCCACTGCCATGTTTGTCATGGCAGAACTGATAGAACTTGTGATGAGCTGACTTGTTGACTCTGATATTCTGCTTGGACGTCCACCTATTGGCTTTTGAATGGATGGACAGACTTGAACAGGTTGTAATTTGTAGTATACATGAAGAAAAAGATATTTCCACCACCAGGAGCAAAACAGTAACAATGCAGTTACATGACAGGAATCAGCTTAACTAATCATATGCTAAATAGTTGCAAGTCTAATTTACGTATGAGATAGCCAAGATGATTGTCTATAAAATGATTGTAGTCTCACATTGAAAGGGCTCTTTCACATCTGCGCCCGTCTCCGTTCATACAGGTTTCCGTTTCCTGCACAAAACGCTCACCGGCGCTCACCGTCGGACACTGTCTGACAGGTTTCCGTCTTCTGCAGGCAGAAGACGGAAACCTAAGTACGGGCACCGAACACTGGTGTGAACCCACTGTAAGCTGTAGTGGATGGAGAGATATGGAGCCTGAAAGTCAAACGGTCAAAACATTGTTACCCTTTTGCAATCTGCCCCAGCGTGTTGCATCTATTACATGCAGTAAATTGATTCTGTTTGTTATTGAAGTCTTTTGAGTCAACTTATTTGAACTACAACATATGACAAAAACATAGATATTGTTAAAAGGCTAAGATGCAGTATATCATGTGGAAATAATGCTGTGGTTTCCCAATAGATAACATAGGGAAGGGACTGTCTAGTGCCAACATGGTACTTTCCATTACATTGATTCCTTGCTTCAACAAGGACTCTAGGAGTGAGACCACTGACCCTTTAAGTAGTATTAAGTGGGCTCCAGCTTGGGCTTCTCCCAAGCTTTATGTAGAGACATATCAAGCCTGTTAAAAGTTTATCCCTACAAACTGGTTCTACTAAATAACTCATTTTTTGTTTCCAAGAAGTTCATGACTGAGAGAGAGAGAGAGAGAGAGAGAGAGAGAGAAAGAGAGAGACGCAGTCCTGCCTACTCAGTTACTTATCGGTTTACAGTAGTGCTCCATACCAGGCAAATATACTGTAAGTTTGCTTTATCTAATGCAGTTTAGGAAATTAATCATGCTGTTTTCTTGCATCTAAAATCAATAGGATAAGCTGAGAAAAAAAGTCTAAGTACATTGCTTAGCACAAACAGCGCTCATAATATACTGAAGCTAACAATGTATTCCATTCTTCTCATGTATAAATCTGAACCCTGGATTTATAAAGTCAGTGACAATGACCTGAAATCTTCTGGAATATAATGATCATATAAAAAGTATTTCATATATCTTGTATATAATACATTGTGATATTACCACAATCAGAAATGAGTTTGTCATACGTTGGTTTGATGAGTGATTATTAATAGAGATAGATAGATAGATAGATAGATAGATAGATAGATAGATAGATAGATAGATAGATACTGTAGATGATTGATTGATTGATGATTGATAGATAGATAGATAGATAGATAGATAGATAGATGATTGGATGGATAGATTGATAGATGATAGATAGATAGATAGAGATAGGCAGAGATAGATAGATAGATAGATAGATAGATAGATAGATAGATAGAGATAGGCAGAGATAGATAGATAGATAGATAGATAGATAGATAGATAGATAGATAGATAGATAGATAGATAGAGGCAGAGATAGATAGATAGATAGATAGATAGATAGATAGATAGATAGATAGATAGATAGATAGATAGATAGATAGATATAGGCAGAGATAGATAGATAGATAGATAGATAGATAGATAGATAGATAGATAGATAGATAGATACTGTAGATAGATAAAGATGAAAGAAGAAAAAAATCTTACATTGCTTAGCACAAACAGCGCTCTTAACCCCTTAAGGACCCGGCCATTTTTTGGTTTCGCATTTTCGTTTTTCCCTCCTCACATTTCAAGAGCCATAACTTTTTCATTTTTCAGTTCACAGAGTCACATGATGGCTTATTGTTTGCGGGACAAATTGTACTTTGTAATGGCATCATTCAATATGCTGTGCAATGTACTGGGAAGCTGGAAAAAAATTCAGAATGAGGTGCAATTGGAGAAAAAATGCATTTGCGCCATTTTCTTATGGGTTTAATTTTTACAGCGTTCACTGTTTTGTACAAATGACATGTTACCTGTGTTCTACGTGTCAGTACGAACGCGGTGATACCAAATTTATATAGTATTTGAAATGTTTTGATACTTTTAAAAAAATGATAAACTTTGCAAAATAGAAAAAAAATTTTGTGTCATCATGTTCTAACACCTGTAACTTTTTCATATTTCCATGTATGGAGCTGGTTGTGGTGTCTTTTTATGCGGGACAAGATGACGTTTCTATTGATACCATTTGGGGAAAGATCTGATGGTTTGATCACTTTTTATTCAATTTTTTATAGGAGGCAAAGTGTTGAAAAAAACGCTTTTTGGCGGTTTTTATTTTTTTTGCCGCTACGCCGTTCGCAGTACGGGATAAATGTTTTAATATTCTAATAGTTCGGGCATTTTGGAGCGCGGGGATACCTAATATGTTTATGTTTAATGTTCTTTAATTACTTTTATAGCTAATCTAGGGAAAGGGGGGTGATTTGAACTTTTATATTTTTTTTATTTTTTTAATACTTTTAAAAACTTTTTTTTTTCTTCTGTTACATTTATGATCAGACCCCTTAGGTACCTTGAAACCTAGGGGGTCTGATCGCTCATACTATTCACTGCAATACTACAGTATTGCAGTGAATAGGAAAATTGCAGCACTTCTATTAGACGATGCCTCTGGCATCGTCTAATAGATCTCATGCAGAGACAAGCCTGGAAGCCTTCAATAGGCTTCCGGCTGTCATAGCAACCGATCACCGCCCTCATGTGACGTTCAGAAGGGCGGCGATCGGCGAAACATGGCGGCGCCCATGCCGCCGGCGCCGTTTACACACTGCGGTCACGTTTGACCGCAGTGTGTAAAGGGTTAACAGCAGCGATCGGCTCGGGCACCGACCGCTGCTGTTATTGGCAGGTCCTGGCTGTATTATACAGCCGGCATCTGCCGTGTATGGAGCGAGCTCAGCGTGTGAGCTCGCTCCATACATCCCCATGCGACCCATGACGTACAGTTACGTCAAGGGTCGCTAAGGGGTTAATATACTGAAGCTAACAATGTATTCCATTCTTCTCATGTATAAACCTGAACCCTGGATTTATAAAGTCTGTGACAACGGTCTGAACTATCAGCTGGAATATAATGATCACACAAAAAGAATTTCGTATTTCCTTATATATAATACATTGTGATATTACCACGATCAGAGATGAGTTTGTCAGTTGGTTTGATGAGCGATATTAATAGACATATAGGTAGATAGATAGATAGATAGATAGATAGATAGATAGATAGGAGATAGATAGATAGATAGATAGATAGATAGGAGATAGATAGATAGATAGATAGATATATAGATAGATAGATAGGAGATAGATAGATAGATAGATAGATAGATAGATAGATAGGAGATAGATAGATAGATAGATAGATAGGAGATAGATAGATAGATAGATAGATAGATAGATAGATAGGAGATAGATAGATAGATAGATAGATAGATAGATAGATAGATAGGAGATAGATAGATAGATAGATAGATTAGATAGACAGACCGACAGATACTGAACGGTTCCCTTTAAGGTGATATGGCCCCTGACCTCTTGGTCAAATGTGGAACCACTGGTCTGTCCACCCCTGCAGATATCTTCTCTTCTAGCTCATGTTTTTTTGGCAATAAGACCAGAAAATAAGAAACAAAGTAAATAGAGATATTAATAAACATCTATGTGTCTTGGCTGCCTGTGTCAGCTGGTTACAAATTCTCTGTAGCGGGAAGCATTGATACTATGTGTTTATGTCCCTTCTTCTGCAGATACTACTGACATAGGCTATAAGATTACTTATCATTAAGACTTATGTATATAGAACTATTCTCTTCATTAGCACTGATCATTGTAAACAATGTATCCCAGTTAATGCTTTTACACAAAAATATGTTTCTTTTTTGGAACAGGCAATGGCAGAGAAAGGGTAAAAAAAAATCTCCCTTCCTTAGTCACTGCATCGTCCATTGGTTTAGCGCTCGCTGCCTTGTTCGGATTCACTGTACTGCTTCTACCTTACTGTCTGTTTCCTGCCATATAGAGGCTTAAAATAGGAAGGTTGGCAGGCTCGCCACCAATTGTGTACCGGTTCTGAAACTGTGATTACTGTTTAGCCTTGAGCGGTGAATATTCATACTTTTCCTTATTTGCAGAAGCCGCGAGAGTGCCAGGATTCTCAGTAGTCTCCGAAATTCAGGGAGAGTTGGCAATGCTCCTCTAATTACATACTGTTCAGTGTGTCCTATCTACAGGCACAATGCCATCAGACAAATAGTCACACATACACACACGCGCGCACACACACAAGACACCCTGCCACTCAAACACCATTAACACTTTTCATCCCCCCAGCAGTGGACAGATTAACAATTTAGCATACCCATCCACCGCCAACTCGTAAATACACTATTTATGCTTTGGGAGAGCCTTGGCCGCGCGTTTCAGTCCAGGAAATACATTTATCTTGCCTTGTGCAGGGTAAAATTAGATTGTAAGCGTCCAAATAAATAGGGGGATCAAGCCGCAGCGCCATTGTTATCTGGATAATGCAGATTACGATTGTCTATGTATTGTCGTCGTCATAAAAGCAACATCTTTGCAAATCTCTGCCTAAACATGGTAAAATGATGGCACCTTTTGACCTGAGCCGGTTCTTTGTAATAGACCTACTTTTCCTAACTAGGGTTTTAGGATCTGTGTGTTTCGGAGATTCGGTGCAGTATGATCAGAGGGGAGACACTAGGAGCTGACAAGCAGCACAGGCCAGAAAAAAATAAGAGCTAGAAACACATATATATTATCCTCAATTATTAAAAGGAGATGTGAGGCAGCTGCACGGCTGCTGTCCCAGCTCTGCTTTCGCAAGGCCCTTTGAAATTCTAATGTGCTGGCTGCTCGGCTCGGAGAGAAAAAACACTGTTGTAGGAAACAAATGAGGGAGAACAGACCAGTACTGCTACAAGCCCTGGCGATGGCGGCTGCGGGGTCACAGTGCACAGGATAACTAGAACCTTCCGGATTGCATTTATATTGTTACGACAACCTGAAATGTTTACTCGCATTACTAACTGGTTTCGGTGTGCGTTGACTTTGCTGGGTCATCTATGGTAATTCTGTAGTGCAGGATGCTTTGTTATTGTGTGCCCCCTGAAAAATGTATTGCTTGTTTTTTTCTACTGTATCTTCTTGATGCCATTTCATGCTAATGCCTAGAGACTCTGACATATGACTGAACACCATATATTATTATAGCTCTAAATCTGGCCAAATGGCTTAACAGCTAATCTAGTCAACCTCTTCATATACATGGACGCTGAGCTTGTTCACGTGATTCAATGGGAAGAGGTGAACAAGCCACTGTTAGGCTAAGGTCCCACACAGCGGAAAAGAGCTGCAAGGAAAACGCAGAGTAAATGCAATATTCGCAGAAAGTCCACAGAGTTTTCCCTCTGCAGACTTTCTTCTTCAATTATACCTACAGGGAAACTGCCAGCGTTTCCGTAAGTATAATTGACTTGCTGTGATTCCAAAAACGCAACGGCTTTGGAAATTGCAGCATTTCCGCAACACATATTTTATTTGCAATGTGTGAATTTGCAGGGACTGTAAAACATCACAATTTTCACTGTGGCATTTACACCAGCCTTAAGCTCCTCTGACAGTGGCTTATCTCCCACCATACCCATACTGTTCCCTTCCTCGTCATCCATGTTGTACCTTCATACACTTCAGAGAGTTAGCCAGTCCTGCACCAATTGTTGGGTTCAGCTGATATGTTAATGTAATATAAGTTGTATCTTGACTTTTAGTGTCAAGATTTGTTTGCAATTTTCCTTTGCAGTGATGTCCAAAAACTGCAACGCCCATCATGCTCAAAAATAAACCTCCCAGCAAACCCTGAAAACCACTGGCTACTGGGGGTTGTAGTTTTGTAACAACTGCATATTTGAGATGACTGATACAGAGTATGCCCTTATGTCTTCTAGCCATTTCCTTCCACTTGGGATCCACAAAATTGTTAACATGACACCAAAGGAGTCCATTATACCGCTAAACCAGCTGCAGCCATATGAAGAACTGATAGAAATCAAAATATGACAACTAAAGCCAATACTAGAACCCCAGCTGTGCCTCAGCAAGAAGTGGGGTGCCGCTACTCCCAGAAGCCCAACCAGTTTCAGAAGTATGGCTTTAGACCAGTGGTCTTCAAACTTTCCAACAGCTGGAGACTCACACGTTGAAGACCACCACTCAAGAGCATGACCTCACATCCTATAGAGCATAGTCTCTTAACTCAAGTCCACCTAACCCCAAAAATCTATATTTCTAGTATTGCACAAGTGATATGTCAGTGCATCTAGACAGGTTGGACTTAACTGAGGACTCAAGCTGAGAAACACTATTTTCGAGGGTACAAAAAAACTGAGCGGATTCATAAATACAGTCTGGATCATTGCATCCCAACTTTCTATGTGCACATTTCTGACCTAGCAGTCTATGCATAGTCTTTATTAACACAATTATCAGCAATGTTTGCATGCAACAAATATTGAGGCTTATTTCGTAAGTTTTCTCTGAAACAAAATCTGCGCTGGAAACTTAGCAACCAAAAACCATAGTTACCAGATAGTCAGATAGACTTTTACTTTTATTGTCAGGTTTCATCTACATGGAAAAGCTATTCAATCCTAGTGTCAGACTTATCACTGCACTCGAGTGAATAGACCGCCACTGGCTGAAGTTGGCCGATTACTCTAAGGTAAGTTCACACGGGGTATTCTGGTCAGGATTTTGAGGCCGTATCCAACTCAAAACCCTGACCAAAAAGACCGGCTCCCATTGAAATCAATGGGAGCCGCTCAGGTCTTTTTTCCGGGAGACGTTTCTTCCAGCTCCCGGAAAAAAGAAGCGAGGTACTCATTCTTCAGACCAAGTCGCCTCGCAAATCTGCCTGAAGACACTCCCTCCTCCCGACTAAGGCCATTCATTGGGCCTAATCCGGAGCAGAGTGTACAATGGTGGGTATTTATCAAGATCGGAGTTTAGTACGCCCGTCTTGATAATCCCTTCACCACTGGAGAATGTGCCTAGCGTATGACTTGGTGCTCACCTCCTCATAAATCAGACGAATCCTCCAATGGGGTCACGCATTTGCTTGAAATCTTCCCCAGCTCATAGATGGCAAAGATTTTACACATAATGTCACTAATAACTGGCGTAGCATACCATAAATCTAATGGGGCTCATGACCCCGTCTACATCACACTCCTTACCACACCAGGAAAGTAGCAAGGGCATCATAAAAGTACCAATTGTGACAAAATGTTACATTTAAAGACTCACAACCCCAAGAACAGGCATACAACAAGAATAAATATGCGCCTGCTATGTTCTACAAACGCAACAATAGAGGTGACAGACTGACCCCACTAGGCTTTGGTCATTTTAGACACTTACGTCACTTCTTGCATAGACCCACTATCTGAGATCAAAGCGTTCTGCCTAAGAATGCCGAAGCACAGAGTACATAGAATAGTCTTGGATAGTCCATCCAAGAACAAGGGGATTGTCTCAGACCACCGAAATGTGAATAAAGCAGTATGAGAAGCTGGTGGAGGACTACACATCTGGCCCAATGTGACCTGTTATCCTGCACTTGAGAAAGGACATTGATGGGAATGAAACGCGTTTTGATTTTCTGTTTGTATTTCATCACAATAAAAGGTTATTGTCTACTTCTGGCCCTCTCTTCAGTCTACCAGTGAGCGTGGATTCCCTGTTGTGGACCTAGGTCCATATCGTTGCCTTCCATTGTCTCCTCCCACTTCCGGTGGAAATAGGTCGAACCGCTGCCACTCCCACCTTGATATCTACATACTTCATAGGGTGTTGTGACTGACACAACCCTACAAGGTGAGAGGACATCTGGTACCACAGTTGCATTCTAGATACCTGAATATCATCAAGTTTAATACTATACTTAGTGCGCTCTGTGTCTCTTTTCTTCTTTTCCAATATTAGAGGACTAAGAATCATCTGACCCATGGAAGCAGGATTAAAAAGAAAGACACCAAGTATTTTAGCTACAGTATGTGTAACTATTTAATATAGGCATGATGATGGAACACCTTCTTCTGACATGTTAGATACTCCCAATTAGGATTGCTGGATATAACAGATAGGCGTAATGATAGATACCATCCACAAACACATGAAGCACCAATGGTTGTCCTTGTCTGCAGTTTACAAACCATCACTATAGTTCACCAACTACTGCCCTATTACAGTCCTCATTTACACTGTGAGATTGGTATTGGGAAATCGCTTTATCTCCCCGTAAGTCATGTTATCTATCTGTAATTGGTTTATAATAAGGTCGCAACTCTTTCCCTTGTCCTTTACAAACTGCCACGTTCACCGGAGGCTGCTGAAATAAGCCGTACCCCAATGTAGCTACATTAATATATATTAATAATGGAAGAAGATGAAATAAACCTATACATACAATACAGTCCTATGAAAAAGTTTGGGCACCCCTATTAATCTTAATCATTTTTAGTTCTAAATATTTTGGTGTTTGCAGCAGCCATTTCAGTTTGATATATCTAATAACTGATGGACACAGTAATATTTCAGGATTGAAATGAGGTTTATTGTACTAACAGAAAATGCGCAATATGCATTAAACCAAAATTTGACCGGTGCAAAAGTATGGGCACCTCAACAGAAAAGTGACATTAATATTTAGTAGATCCTCCTTTTGCAAAGATAACAGTCTCTAGTCGCTTCCTGTAGCTTTTAATCAGTTCCTGGATCCTGGATGAAGGTATTTTGGACCATTTCTTTCTACAAAACAATTCAAGTTCAGTTAAGTTTGATGGTCGCCGAACATGGACAGCCCGCTCTCAAATCATCTGAAAACAAAGATTGTTCAACATAGTTGTTCAGGGGAAGGATACAAAACGTTGTCTCAGAGATTTAACCTGTCAGTTTCCACTGTGAGGAACATAGTAAGGAAATGGAAGACCACAGGGACAGTTCTTGTTAAGCCCAGAAGTGGCAGGCCAAGAAAAATATCAGAAAGGCAGAGAAGAAGAATGGTGAGAACAGTCAAGGACAATCCACAGACCACCTCCAAAGAGCTGCAGCATCATCTTGCTGCAGATGGTGTCACTGTGCATCGGTCAACTATACAGCGCACTTTGCACAAGGAGAAGCTGTATGGGAGAGTGATGAGAAAGAAGCCGTTTCTGCACGTACGCCACAAATAGAGTTGCCTGAGGTATGCAAAAGCACAATTGGAGAAGCCAACTTCATTTTGGAAACAAAGATTGAGTTGTTTGGTTATAAAAAAAAAAGGCGTTATGCATGGCGTCCAAAAAGAAACAGCATTCCAAGAAAAACACTTGCTACCCACTGTAAAATTTGGTGGAGGTTCCATCATGCTTTGGGGCTGTGTGGCCAATGCCGGCACCGGGAATCTTGTTAAAGTTGAGGGTCGCATGGATTCCACTCAGTATCAGCAGATTCTTGAGAATAATGTTCAAGAATCAGTGACGAAGTTGAAGTTACTCCGGGGATGGATATTTCAGCAAGACAATGATCCAAAACACCGCTCCAAATCCTCAGGCATTCATGCAGAGGAACAATTACAATGTTCTGGAATGGCCATCCCAGTCCCCAGACCTGAATATCATTGAACATCTGTGGGATGATTTGAAGCGGGCTGTCCATGCTCGGCGACCATCTAACTTAACTGAACTTGAATTGTTTGTCCAAAATACCTTTATCCAGGATCCAGGAACTGATTAAAAGCTACAGGAAGCGACTAGAGGCTGTTATCTTTGCAAAAGGAGGATCTACTAAATATTAATGTCACTTTTCTGTTGAGGTGCCCATACTTTTGCACCGGTCAAATTTTGGTTTAATGCATATTGCGCATTTTCTGTTAGTACAATAAACCTCATTTCAATCCTGAAATATTACTGTGTCCATCAGTTATTAGATATATCAAACTGAAATGGCTGTTGCAAACACCAAAATATTTAGAACTAAAAATGATTAAGATTAATAGGGGTGCCCAAACTTTTTCATAGGACTGTACATGATTAAGAGCCCGAGTTTCTAATTATTTGCTGGTAACCAATTTGCAAACCTGGATTTCCATACAGGTCATTCACAGTTGAAGGATTGAAAGGACGAAAGAAAAAAATCTGTCATTCTCGAGCAGTGGTCATATGGCAGCGCTGGTTTAATCATCTGTCACATGATGTTAGGTGACGCATGGTCTTGGGTGAACATGATCAAGCGACCCTTTGATCAAGACATGCTTGCTGACCATGCTGTGACTATAATATGTATAAAGGCATTTGAGTGTTGCACATAAAAGGATGAATCAACGAAGTATTGAGCAATGTAAAAGTACCAAATACCAATCACTCTAGAATGGCGAGATGATCACAATATCTGAAGTGTGGGGTTGTAGTCAGGTATGACGTGGTTCCCCACTGCTCTATGATTACAGTCTTGCTATGGCCATGTAATTGGTTACTGTGTAGCTTTGAAGCTTGCACAAGCAATGTCCTGAGCAATATAAATTAATACCGCTTTGTGGCCAGTCATCAGGAACAGAATATTACAGGAGTTATAGTTCTGTTCTTACCCAAGTCAATATTTAAAATGGTGGCCCAAACTGGATGTTTAATGCCAAAGAGGCAGAGCTCATCCTGCTTTAGTGAATTCGGAGTGACCTTGTACACAGTCCAGTCATATTAATGTGACCACCGCCTACTTTCACATCAACGTTAAATAACCAATCATAGAAGGCGCGTGTCATCAGCCATCTGGGTGCACTCATCATTGTGGAAGGCACGATGGAGCAACACAAGTATGCATCTATCCTTGCGGACCATGTTCACCCCCACATGCGAATTGTTTTTCCTCAGGATGATGGCATCTACCAGCAGGAAAATGTGACGTGTCATAAAGCTCGCAGTGTACGTGCGTGGTTCGAGGAGCACCAGGATGAGTTTACCGTACTCCCTTGGCCAGCAAATTCCCTGGACTTGAACCCAATCGAGAATCTGTGGGACCACCTCAATGGGGTTGTTCGCGCCATGGATACTCAACCATGGTGCTCAACATCCCAATGATCATCCTCACAACATCCCCTCTCTTCCTACAGGTCTCGCAGCCATCCGCTCTGCCAAAGGTGGTTATTCTGGATTTTGACAGGTGGTCACATTAATGTGACTGGACTGTGTATATAATAGTCATATATATATGGTAATGTTACTTTACCATAGACAAGGAGAAAAGACATGTCCTTTGTAACCTTGGTACACAATAATATCTATCATCTATTAGTAGGAGCCCAGTCAAGCCGTGTCCATAGACGACACCTTTCACCTTTTCCGCATGTTCAGTATAGTATGACTGATGCATTGTTTTCTAGGTTGTCAGTTACTATTATTATTTCTTTATATACCTAAATGTATCTTCTCTTTCAGAGTTGCGAACCTCATTGCAGAAACATGAAGTGTTATTACAGCCAAGAATGGTCCTTTGGGTTCCAGTCCAGAATCATTATTGCAAGATGTGCATAGGACTGACATCAATATTTACTGAACTGGAAAACTTTATCTTTTTCCCATATATGCTACCACCGTATTACATTGTAGTGAATACATGTTATTTTATTATACATTTTAGAAAAGCTTATCTTTTTTTATTTCACTCCAATGCCCCGGATATACTCTCTGCAGTGAATATGAAAAACATCTTTATATTCAGAATATTCTTCATATTTCTTTACATTGGTTCTGCCTGTCACAGGTCATATACAAATATTAAAGAGCTCACAGAAGATCTAGGCATTCCATATTTTATAGGTTCTTGGGATGTATTTATAACCAGGTTTACTGGAAGGAACATTACCTGTCAGCTCTGTGATCATCAGGTATTTATTGCAAGTGACAGACTGATCCAATTCCTTTGTTACGAGACGCAGATCATGCATGTCAACATGGGCTTCAGCTAATGTAGCCTTTGCTTAGAAAATGACTGAAATTAAATTTAAGGGTTTTCTTGTATTTAAATTGCTCTAAATGTATCTTTGTATTGATCACAGTTTGTTTTTCTGACCTCCACATAGAAATAAAAATGAATGGATAAATTCTCCCAACCTGCAACTGCCTCTAGGGGGAGCTTAACTGAAAACTGTTTATACTGTTTCCAGGAAATCAATATTGATGACCTATCCAAAAGGAAATAAGTAATCCTCCTCTTTTTTGGTGGCTTTGAATCTTGGCATCTCTAGCAATGAGCTGATTGAAGGTCTTGTGAATCTCTTTTTTCAGTCATAGCTCTTTACATTGTATAGTAGCTTTTCATTTGCCATTAACTTGAATAGGAGAGAACTGCGGTACCATTTATTGCCACTACACGATGTATGGAGCTGTCCAGGGTCCTGAAGTTCCACAGACCCTTCAATCAGATGAATGGTGAGGGTGCTGGGAGTTGGACTCCCACTAACCTCATATTAATGATTTCTTCTTAGGATTAGGTAGTCAAATAACCCAAGTGGTTGCAGCGCACAACCAGAATTTTCATTTAACTCTGGATCTGGATTTCTCTGCAGGGAGACTACCAGGTCTCTACCTATCAGAGAGGTCCTGGTACAGTTGGCTGCTGGCCTGGGAGACACCAATGTGAATTATCAGGCGTTCAGGATATCCATTTGAGTTTTTTTTGTTTGTTTTTTTGTTTGTTTTTTTTAAATGTAGATTGTGAGCCCCATATAGAGCTCACAATGCACATTTTTCCCTATCAGTAAGTCTTTGTAATATGGGATGGAAATCCATGCAAACACGGGGAGAACATACAAACTCCTTGCAGAAGGTTTTTTGCCCTTGGCGGGATTTGAACACCAGGACTCCAGCGCTGCAAGGCTGCAGTGCTAACCACTGAGCCACCGTGTGGCCCCATTGTACAGTTGAGTTTTTGGGCTGGTGGAATTCATTCAGAGCCTTAAGCAGGAGTCAGAACCAAGCCAAGGTCAGACAAGGGAAGAGATCAATGGAACCAGATTAGAGTCAAGATGGGGTCACAAAACAAGTGTCTAGCATGGAGTAGCCAAACAAACACATAAGCAGAAGACCTTCACGAAAAACTAGCCAACTATGTACCTATATTGCTCAGGCACAGAGTGTCTGGAAAGGAATATCTAAATAGATCATGGTGGTAAGGGATGGAATAGGAAAGGAGAATATAGTGTGCACACTGGTTCTTTAAGAAGCTAAGACGTGCGCTCTAGGAGTACAAAGTGAACAGAGGTGAAGAGAGAGACAGAGAAGGATGAGGATGGTCTGGACAGCAGCACATAGAGAGGTGAGTGCACTGGCAGAAGCACAGTGGTGGTTATAAGATGCCAGAGCTAAACCTTGGCCTCTCTTTATTTCAACTCCAAGAGGGCAGAGTGCCTACAGGACGTCTGAGACACTTCCTGCCTAATCATTGGTCCAAGTCATTGCCATCTTCCTTCCCTGTATCTCAGACTGGCTTCTGTGTACAATATTAGTCTATGACTGCAACCACAAAGTCAATGTATCAAAAGCGATCTCCACTACAGATTGCTAAACCTCTAGTGATAAAAGAGGATTATCAGATAGCTACCAAATATATACCAAGGCAAATGTGGCTTAGTTAGGGAGAGCCTAAAGGGTCGCTTAACTCTTTCAACAATTTTCTTCCTACCTCTTGCATGTTACCTATCTTTAAACGGTACGGCAGCAGCTTTCATATTGCAGAAGCTGCAAACACTTCTCCATGTAAATACGTTCTTTGTGAATGGCTATTCCCTACAGAACCACTACGTAAAATTTTAGATCTATCCATGTAATGGCAATTGGTCAGATGTAACCATGTTGTTCCAGTATAATTCCCATTTTCCAAAACGAATCGCCATTTTATCCATGTAAAATGCTCAGAATAGCAACGCGTTCTCCAGAGCGACTCACAGTGGAGATATATTTTGGCGTAGTACTTCACAGCTCTGCTTTACCAGGACACTAATGTCAACCTTACACGTTTCAATCTGGCTTTCAATACCCATGTATTGTACTGTAAGGTCCCCTTTAGTCTATGTAGTCCCTCAGTCCCATTACACTCTATGTTGACTGTCCAATAATAACCCGAGCGCATGTCTTGGTGCTGGTATCGACAGCTTTCACACTGAGAAGGTAATATGGGGCTTCTCCTGTAAACGTTTTTCCTATCATTAGTTTTCTGACATGGCTGACATGAAATCATTATATGTGTATAATAGGAGCACCACTGATGCATTTATGCAGCCACCAAGCCCCATTTGTGTTTAGTAGTCAACAGCTTGTATAGAGATATGGATCATGTTATCATTTCAAATTAAAGATGGCCATCTGAACTGCTTTGCATTTCTCAGTATGAAGGATGAGAAAAGGCATTGATTTAGGTGCTCGCTCTACATTATACACCATCCTACCTTCTCCATTTACCTTTCCTGGCAGTATCTGTATGCATTCAATAGATGGGAAAAGCATCGTCATAAGCAAATGTATATTAGTGGCAATGAACTGTCTAAGGTAAATGATCTCCTACGGGCCCGTCTGTGCCTTAGGGAAATGTTCAGCCATGTTTCTATCTGCCAAGTACAAAGCAAAGAGAAGAGGAAAAGCTAAGGTAGTCCGGATGCATGCTAAAAGCAAAGGCTTTGTGGTGTTATTCATCTTCATAGTCTATACTAAGACTTGATCTACACGCCGATCATGGCCATGACTTTGGTCGTCCGACCAGAGATCAACATATTGTCCTGCGATATGTTCACTAATACAGCTTAAGTCAACGGAGTCACATTACATAGTTACATAGTTGATGAGGTTGAATAAAGACATTAGTCCATCAAGTCAAACCATTGCCATTAGCATTGACGCTCTGAGGATGATACAGCCATGATATCAAGCACTGCTGGAAAGTTTGTGGCCAGTCCTTATGACTGCAGCGTCCTCCATTCACTTACATTAGGGTTATGGGAAAATAAGCAAATCTGTTTCCCAAGATGTAAATAGCGAAACAGTGCCTCTGTATGCTGCCCCAGTGGAGCTAAAATGGCTTTTTGTAAGACTCCACACGCCTGAGATGATCTCTCCTTAGGGAGTGAAATTATCCCCAAAACCTGGTCTAGAAGTTGCTCACCTCTGCCAAGTCAGTTTTCCCTATGCTCTGCTGAAGAGATCCAACCAGACCAAAACAGCGCTGTCCACAGCTGGGATACTGACTTGGCAAGATCCTGCATCACTGCAGCAAAGGCTTGTTGGAAAGTCGAGCATGATGTTCAAGGGAGCTACCCCTAGAGGGCAGCAAACAGAGGCACCGTTTCCCTATTTACATCTTGGGAAACAGATTTGCATATTTTTCCCATAATCGCCCCAGTGGATCTAAAATGGCTTTTAGACTCCATGCACCTGAGAAGGTGGTCTCTACTTAGGGAGTGACATTATCCCCATTACATTAGGATGACACTGTGATCTTTAGTCATGGGATAGGAGTCGTGGCCATGTAGCTCCAGCCTAGCATTATACAAGCAAATGTTCATAGTGCTTATAGAAGCTGAAAAAAAATCATGCAAAAATCTTACTGCTCTCAGGAAACATCTGTAAATTGGTAAGAAGACGATGTAGAATATGATATAGAATCTGGAACCTTGTTCTACAGGTCCTTGTAATCTGTCTTCTAGAATATAAGGCCCTGATGCCCGGGAAGAGAGAAATATTCACACTTTCTTTAATTTCCATGACTCATAGTATAATAGTACAGAGCTGCAAAACCAGACTCAGCCTAGAGTATGAGTGGCGCTGTTTCTGGAGAAGTATTACTTTCTCTAACCCTGGAAGATGCCTTTATTGTGTAAATACTCCTATGTGCATCTATAAGATCTACCAAAGGTCAAGAGTCTAGAAAGGAAGAACAAATCTTCTTTATTCGACCATCATCCTAAAAGTAAAAGCCTAAAGGTAAGCATGCACATTAGCTTTAGGTTTACCCAACTCTTCGACTTTGGCATGACCAACTATCTGTGCAGAAATCTGCAGCCAAGTGTGTAGTTGCTATTACAGATTGGCAGAAAGATTCTCCTATAGATAAACCCCATTGAAGTGCAATAAAATCTACACCAATAATGAACATGCTGCAGATCATAAAATTCTTGGCTCACTTATTACTCCACATGGAAATATTCCAAAGCCTGTAAATCTGACATAATATACCCAATTTACAAGCGGAGCGACAGACTACTCATGATCAGGTTTTGTATGGAAATCCAGATAGAATCCACAACGTGGAACGTGTGAAGTTTTGTGTGATGTTCATAGTAAGCAATGATGTATTTGGTGGAGAGAAGGGTATTAGGGCTAGTTCACACGGTGTTCCGCATGTACACATTGTCGCGGCATTCTGCGATGGATTAGGCCCAAATGAATGAGCCGGAGCCTCGCACCGCGGACGTCACGGCTGATTCAGCCACAGAATCCGCGGCAAGATAAAGCAGCTCACTTCTTTTTTCCGCTACTAGCTAGCGGAAAAAAACAAGCGAGTGGTTCCCATTGAAGTTAATGAGAGAGGCAGATTTTGAGGCAGATTCCACGTCAAAATCCACTGCTATCTTGCCCCGTGTCATGCCATTGAAGAGTTTTGGATCTATTTCACCAGGTTTCTGATGCTGTTTCATAGCCACAACAAATGTTCTCTTTTGTTCGTTCACTTCGTTTCTTTCATTGACAACAATAAACTATGAACTCTTCTATTTCTGAAGCCATTCTTACTTTTGCACAGTTCTGTATAGGTCATGGAGTCCTTAAAACCAAAAACTGCAGTCCTAATGTTGTATTAGAGCCTTATCTGTAGCTGGTTCTCTCCCGTTCGGCCTGTTTTCTACCACATTTGTTGTGTTTATGGGATTCGCTTTTTGTGTGGGTGTCCGAGCGAACAACAAAGATTTGGTCGAACAACAAGATCACTTTTATTAATGAGAACTGAACAGTTTCCATAACAGCTTCAGCCTGTGCTCTAGCAGTCCTCTGTAGTCTGCCGAAATTCCTGACTCAGTCCATCGCCTCAATTTGTGACTCTTTAGTTTCACATCAGAAACAAGATTTCTACATTCAAGCAAAAACACTACAAGCAAGCAGCTGACCCAGAACCTCCAGCTAAATCTGAGCTCAGCGTTGCGATTCGCTATGCTTGCTGAGGTGAGCCAGGCGGTTTCAGGAAGGTAAAGTTTCCCTTGGAAACCTAATTCTATCAGAAGGGACCGGCTTTCTATGTTCCTATGTCTGCGCCAGAATCTTAATCAAAGAGTCATTTCTTTACAGGGTATCTGTCATTTCATAAAATATTTGAGATGTGGCGCCACGGCAGAAGCTTTTGTGGGTGTCCGGGTGCTACTATCCCCATCGATTGGTAAACTGAAGGAGCAGACGCACTCACTTGAGTATTGTGCCCCTTTAACTGGGATTTGCTCTTCTCGGTCCTTATGTATATATAGGCTTAGCGGTGGTAGGGTTGGCATCTTCTGCTAAGCCTACCTATTTGAGGAGCGTTAAGAAGAACAAATCACAGCTTAAGGGGCACATCGCTCTTTAGTTTCAGTGATCAGTGGGGTCCTAGCTACTGGGTTCCCCCACGATCAAAGTATATGCCATGCTATCAAATGTTTTATGGTAGTTACCTCTTAGGGCAACACTTTGTGGAAACGCAGCGTTGCTGACTGTTGCGGAAATGCAGCAAAAAATAAAAAAAATATAGGCTTTTTACAGTCCCAAGTGAAAGACATATCCACTGATCTCATCTACACACTTAAAAACCTACCCCTAGGTCAAGACTCCACGTTGCAAAAAAGCTACTTTTTTGTCGCAGGTTTTTATGTGTTTTTTGGAGCCAGGAGGGATAAGTATAAGGTCTAGTTCACACGGGGTGCGGGATGGCATACTTTGATCCTGATTTTGACTCGGGAAGTCGCGTCAGAATAAGCCAAAATGCGCCTGACGCAACCGTCGCGGCTTCCGACAGTTGCGGTTTCCCGCTCTGGAGTAAGCCCAAATGAATGGGAGGGTGCTGACGTGAGGCGGATGCCAGGGCTGAATCAGCCGTGGAATCCGCCAAAAGAAAGGACATGCTCCCGCTCACGGAAAAAAGTAAGCTAGTGGTCTACATAGACCTCTATTGTGAGGGGAGGGGGGGGATTATGACATGGATTCAGCACCAATATCCGCCCCCTCTTGTCCCGTGTAACCACACCAAACCTGCAATGTGGGGCCATAGCCTTCTATGGGGGAGGCAAAAAAGACAAACAAGTAGAAAGCAATAATAAATGCAAGCACTTTTGCTGTACTTTTTCCCAGTGCACGCACTGTTTGTTAAGCCACCTTAGCCTAAGACCACGGATAAGGTGACTCAGGATAAGTAGAAACGAGTAGACCTTTCTGGTACGTCACCCCCCACCTCTCAGAATAAATAATAACTCCTTTAAGAACTTTACGGTTCTATAAATCAATACGTCTAAGATCACAATAAACACTTAAATAGCAAAGAATCTAACTGAACTGTATTTTATTACAACAGATTATCAATAATTATGACTCTGCAGCTGACTGCCATGTATTATGATTTATCTCAGGCCCTCTTATATTCAGCACAAAAACAGGAGTTATGTGGTTTGCAAGTACATTTCAAGTATTTGATTAGATTATATATCAAGATCCCAATACATTAGACAGAGTGCGCAGCAACTGCAAAGAGTGTCTCTGTGTATGGAGGACCTGGCATTACATAGACAGCCTATGTATCTCAATGGGAGTTGTGTAATACTCTATTTCCCCTGTGGTGGCACTGTAGAGGAATTGAACACTTCCTGCTCGGTTCACTCACCTGGGAAGTGCAGGATACCATTTATTTTATATAGTCCATATTTCTCATTTACATTAAACTCACTGAGAACTCCTTTAAAGCAGTACAAATGTATGTTTTAAAAAAAAATCTGAACATTTTTCTGTAAATTTTTAAAATGCTTGTGCTTTAATATTTTAATGTATGGGAAACTCTGCAGCTATTGCTATAAAGCTTTATAGTTCTAATGGTAATAAAAGCCGCTGAGAACATTCTTCAAGTAGAAAAATTTTGTAACCAAAAGAACAGATTTTCAGATTTATGTCCGCTCCATTTCATCATCAGAAACCACCGATTTTCTGACCAGCTGAATAATCTCTCCGGTACATAGATGTACTGTAATATATGCAAATGTAACCAGGTGAACATTTGATGCATGGACAAACCGGGGTCACTAAGAAAAGTGCCTACAGTTCACACCATCATTTACGCCACGCTCGGCTCTCTGCAGAATATGTCATGTTTTCAGAATAATTATTATCATGTATTTGACCCACAATACAGGAATATGACTTCGCACAATGTTCGAGAAATTTGCATCCAAAAATGCAAAAAGCTTACTTGGATCCAAGTATATTATTTAAATGAGTTTCCAGAATTTGGTTATATGCGGTATTACAACCCAGTCTCATTCACGCCAATGGAGTTGCAATTTCTAACACAACACATGAAAAGGTGTGCCTATAAGAAAGCAGATAGGCTTTGCTAATTCTGTATCGAGTGATACATCGGGTACTTTATACATCAATAGGAATCAATACGTATTGTGCCCCGTGTTTCATTGCTTCCTCCCTGGATCCTAGGGAGTTAATAAGCAGAATTTTCATGGTACAAAGCATAAAACATCAGCCCCCGCTTTGTGTAGGTGCAGTAAATGTTTACTAATTTACAAAATGATGTTTAATATGATTCTTACAAGAAGGGACCTCGTAACCCTCACAACACAATACTAACAGTCTTCTAATATTTTGGGTGCGTAGCTACTTCTAGCTTCATAATAAAATACACACAAAACATTAACATTCATGGAACACAAAAGTGTGCTAAAACCGGCTGTATTATCACAGAACAGTTCAGAAAAATTAACAAGGATGTATTGAGATTTATTGTTCACTCCAAGGTTACTTTGGAACAATAGAGAGTCCCTGAAAAGCTATGTATCTAAAAATGGTAGGAAATAGATGTATTACAGACCTCTAAACACAGCGACATCAGCTGCACCGGCATAGCGGAATTTCTCATCAGGAACAGGAAAACAGATTGTCCAATATCTGATCAGAAGGGGGAATGGGAGCCCAGTAAATGGAATGAGTGATGTCATCAGCTACGGTATTGAACTTATCCCCCAAGCAATTTTACTGACAACCTATTCTCAGGTTAGACCATCAATAGAAACCCTGAAAGGAAAAGCCTGCAGAACCTTCTATGCCATGAGAAGACAACTGTACCACCTCAAACCACCGGTGAGGGTCTGGCTGAAGAGGTTCGACACAGTCATCGCTCTGATCCTTCTCTATGGCAGCAAAATCTGGGGCCCAGCCACCTACCGAGACCAGCCAAAAAGGGACTCTAGCCCAACAGAGGCCTTCCACCTGGAGTTCTGCAAATACCTGCTCCACGTCCACCGCAGCACTTCCAACTTAGCATGCCGGGCGGAGCTAGGTAGGCTTCCCCTATGGCTCACCATACAGAAGAGGGCACTAGCATTCCAGGTGCACATTCAAAGCAGCAGCCGTGATTCCTACCACCACCAAGCATGGCTAAGCCCCAGAGCCCAGAACAAACCCAACACCCTCCAACCAACAGCCAACTGCCAAAACAGAACCACCAACAGGCAACGACCAGGGCCGAAATAAAGGTGACCATAGATGAAAACAAAGAGTAGTACATCGAAGTATGGAGACACAAAATAAATAACCCCAAGAAACTCAACGTGTACCAGTCACTGCAAAGGAACTACATAATGGCCACATACCTGGAGAAAATACCGCACCCCAAACATAGACAGACCCTGAGCCGATACAGACTGAACACCCACAACCTAGAGATGCAAACAGGGCGGCACAGGCAGTCGTACAAGCCACGGGAGAACAGACTGTGCCAGCACTGAGACCAAGGGGCCCTAGAAGACAAGGCCCATTTCCTACTACACTGCACCAAATACTCAGCAACGAGGGCCATCAACTTTGAAAGACTCTCTGCCCACATCCAAGACTTCACATCTTCAGACGAGAAGAGGAAACTCTACATCCTACTGGGAGAAGAGGAGTCCACTGTGGAGATCGCTGCCCAATACGTGTCCAGCTTCCTACGCAGCCGAAACACCTGGATGGTGCAGGACCTAGGTGTCAGATCCCCCAGGATCACATTCTGGTGGCCTATCATGAGCGTAGGTCATCAGTAAAAAAAAGAAAATAGAAAATTGTCTGGGGGCACTAAAATTCCTTGAAAGGGACTGTCTGGATTTTCTGAAAACTTATGAAGCATGAAATGGCGTGAAGTAGAAAAACAATGGCGCATGGCTCAATTCCAGAGACACATAAAGAAGATTTCTTTATATATTTCCAAGCTTTAATTTAATATGAGGCAAAGCAGAGCCAAGGGAAAGGAGATAAAGGGACGGGCTGCTGGGATATTTTTTTATTTTCTGTTTAGTGTTCTTATTAGATAGCCACAGCTGTAACACTCTCTTGTCGCCACCATTGATCGTTCTTACATCTATAGCGCCAATTCTGACACAACCCTTCTTAATCTTAGGATAAAATAACAGAAATGAACCAAACAATCCAATGGACTTTTATGGGTCAGTAGAATCCATTAGTGTTTAGAGTCTTTACTACCATTTAATGTGCTGGTCGTTGGAGGTAACCGCTTGGTTTGTTGCGATCAATTATTACATTCATTGGACGGGTGATTATTGTGAGACTTTCCTTTCCTGATTAAAAGTATTGGATTATCATTTTTGAGCACAATGTTGTATCTATGGTCAACGTTACGGGATCAATGTGAACCAGTCACAAATTGATTCGCAAAGCAGATATATGAGACATGAAGGAGCTAAGTGGTATTTTTCTGTACTCTAAAACTCCACTTGACAACATCTAAGCTACAAACAGAATTGGAACTAACGTTGGTAAACACCTTGTTCTTGTAATTGGAAAGGACAGTTTAATTCAAGATATCATCAGATGAGCGGCAATTCAGACAAGATAAAGCGATCTTTCATTAGACCACTAGAGCTATAAACAATCCTTTGCATGTTTACTTCTAAACCACTTACTCCGAGCCCTCCCCGTCTGCCATTCCCCAAATCTTTCCCCCCAGGTCTCTTATCCTGTCTGGGTTATGTAACGTGCCTTATTTCCTCATGTCAGTCCGTCCTCATTACATCCCATTTCTTGTATAATCACAGGTCTTCTGTATTTGTTCCCGGGTTATTGGATTTTCTATTGTTACCAAATCCACAACACACTCAAGCCATACGGAATATAAGACGTCTGTTAAGTTGGGAAACAACAAGAAAATGTCCAAATTGGATTTTCCTAAGTGGTCATTTAGTTCTTGTTAAATCTTATTTCCTAACACTTTCCCTTTTCTCCCATTTATTCACATTTATCTTTCTTCTATTTTCTCACTATTGTTACTGTTTGCTTTTTACGTATCCTATTCTCATTCCATTCAGCTAGGTTATTCTGTTTTTTTTTTATCTTATCTTCTTTCCCGTTTATACATTTCTCTTTCACCTACCTTAATCTCTGGGTGGGATGCAGAAAAATGAACCATACAAGCTAATGGATTTTATGGGTCAGCACAGAACCCAGATAACAGAGCTTTCCAGATAAAATGCACTGCTGAAACATAAAATG
This sequence comes from Leptodactylus fuscus, assembly GCF_031893055.1. Taxonomy (NCBI): domain Eukaryota; kingdom Metazoa; phylum Chordata; class Amphibia; order Anura; family Leptodactylidae; genus Leptodactylus; species Leptodactylus fuscus. The sequence continues at coordinate 38,604,759 of NC_134266.1, read as the reverse complement.
TTGGTAGGGGTATTCCTATTATATTTTGTAACGTCAGGATCAATGCTACAAAAATCACCCATTTGTGATGACCGCAATGTTATCAAGTATGGATACCCTGTGACGGATTTTTAGTAACACTGTATCGTCATACCGGCCATTTGGCCGTTCCACTTTTTAATGCAGTTTTCTGTGGTTGCCTCAAAGAGGTTAGACAGGAAACTGCCAATAGTAAGCAATCAGATCAGAGATGTCTTTGTCTAACCGGATATCTGGACTCTTTTGGATACCATTTGCAGGCACCTATTTTGGACTATGCACTTACTATTTGATATATTCCATCCATTTCTGGTAAAAGTCCCTATAATTTAATAGATATCAGGACAGAGCTAAAATCCATAGAATATGGCACTTTCTTGAACGGAATCGGGTAAGATGGGGTTCACCTATATCAACTGCATCCAGCCAGTTATCTTAAACCCAAGTATAACACCAATGATGACAATTTGGCTACCCAGGACTCTATCCATAGCCTCAAATACAGCAGACTTGTCAACAAGCCAAATCTAAGAACAAAAAGCTACAGTCAACATTTGTCAGTATGTGAAGTTGGTCTTGGTAACGTCTCAACTTTACAGTATGTAGAACCATCATCTTTGGGTCCCTAATTTTCTTAATTTTCAGAAACTACAGTATTTACAATGCAAACAAAACATCTTTAGTGGTCATTTACATAGATGATGTATACAATGCATTTCCTTAGTATAGTTCAATATCCAGTTTTATTTCCTTGTTCAATTGACTTTGTAAGTATATATGGTGTGACATATATGGCATAATGGGGGCAACATGGTGGCTCAGTGGTTAGCAGTGTTGCCTTGCAATACTAAAGCCCCGGGTCCAAGGACAGCAGTTTGTATGGTTGCCCTGTGTTTGGATGGGTATTGCAGTCTTGCCATGCTCCTAAGACATACTGATAGGGAATTTACTAATCCTAAAGTTTATAGGATCTTAGGAAGATGTCGCATGATGTTGAGATAGGTGATAGCGAAAGACACCATTTAGGAAAGTGCCATGCTTCGGTGGGCTATAGATATGATTTAGGATCTTGATTTTTGGAATGGCAGATATGGATTCAGAGGATCATTTGGGGACAGCTACATCTCTCTCTATAAATAAATGATTATATCAGCATTTAACAAGATGACATCATAACTCACGACTCATAAGTATTAGGATACATCTTGTTATACTATTAATAACCCTTCCTTCTGTCTCTCCTTGTTTTGTAGCACTCAGCGCCAGAGTCTCCTTGCTTCTCGACACATTTCTTGTAAGTAGACCTCTGGTCAGACAATATAGGGAGTCCTTGCTGCTCCTCAAGCAAAATTCTCTCCAGCCCTCCCTTCCGCCCACACCATTTACTGGGAACCATTAAACCCAGAGGAGAGACAGTGTGGCGAGAGAGTGCAGCCTAGCCCTGATCTAACTCTCACTAAATAATTCAGAGCTTGCATTAACTTATAAATGAGTGTGTTTGACTGATTCTGTGGTTGATGTACAGATAAATTCTAATGAAAGACAGCTACAAGATATTAAATAATTCATTACACTGCCACTTAACAAAGCTCGGGCTGGCACTCGCTGCTTAACAAGATACAACTTTAAGACTCCCAATTTGCCCAGAGGCTTCAAGTTGGTTTTTACCAATCAGTCTAAACTTTTTTTGCCAACCACCCCTGCCTTACCCATCCGTCCCTTAAAATAAATGAGCTTATTATTTTATTAACATATGTCAGAGAAGAAAGTACAAGCAGATGAATGTGTTATACATATCGTATGGCTTTCTGTCTAGGGAGAGATAACGTAACAAGACCTGAATGCTCCATACAGGCAAACCATTAACCAGCAGGACCTTGGAACTATATTGTTCCAAGGCCAGTCTTCATATGCAAGGAAAATCAGACATGTGACTAAGGAAATCTATGGATAGCCAGCACTTTGCCTGCAGCCACTAATGTCATGCAAATTAACATTTAATGTTCCAGTACTGTCAATCTGCATAGATTTGCAAACTGAAATCTATAGTAAAGTGCTAACCTGTTTATCTTGCCTTGTTCCTAGCAACGCTCACCATACATTTAAGTACTCGAGACACAAGGGATTGGAAAAAAAAAACATGCAAGTAACCAGGATTAGGCAACTTAGTCTTTAGAGCAACCATTTAATGATTATCTCTCATGTGAGAACGGACGAGGTACAAAAATATTCAATGAACCCTCCATGAGATGACCATCCGGAATTGAATCAGGAAGTTGTCTTCTAAAGAGGTGGCCTTCACAAAGACAATGTCCAGTGTGTATAGTACTGTAGATGGTAGAACTGAATAGCAATATGGATAAGGCTATAGTTCACATTTGGAGGCTCTGTCGCAGATATCCTCCAAAAAAAACAGGATGCTGCACTATTGTTTCTAAAATAGCAATGGACGCCACAAAAGATATCAGATGGGGGCAACATGGTGGCTCAGTGGTTAGCACTGCAGCCTTGCAGCGCTGGAGTCCTGGGTTCGAATCCTGCCAGGAACAACATCTGCAAGGAGTTTGTATGTTCTCCCCGTGTTTGCGTGGATTTCCTCCCATTCTACAAAGACATACTAATAGGGAAATAAATGTACATTGTGATCCCTATATGGGGCTCGCAATCTACATAAAAATATATATAAATATATATATCAGATGGACCACATTATAGTCAATAGGGACCATCAAGCTCCACTGTTATCCAGATCTGTCCCCGATTTAGTTCACATTTATCTGTTCCTCTACCTAGACAGAAAAACAGACAATTTGACACAGATGTAAATCTAACCTAAGGGATGATCTTCGAAAAGTGGTGGAATTATGAGAGGTTTCACTGTATTATACTTCTATATTTTATACTATAGGTAGATAGATAGATAGATAGATAGATAGATAGATAGATGATAGATAGGAGATAGATAGATAGATAGATAGATAGATAGATAGATAGATAGATAGATAGATTTAAACAATATCATATTGAATAAACTGATAGAAAGGTAATATAATATAATACAATATACTAATATAGACAGCCAGATGTGAATAAGATAAATGACATATACCCGCAGCTTATATCCAAATAATGTTAAGCCATGAATAAGGAGACAACAGACATTTCAAATAACGTCTTACATTATTGTATTTGCCATCCATCTATTATATTACTATGGCTCCATAAGTCATCTAGAGTACGTAATGACATAACATGCATCAAACCAAGTGCCACTGTCTAGTAATATAAAGTAAAATATATAAGTGAGTTGAATCTTTAGTCTGATATACAATGTATATCTATAAAGATGACATTAATAATTTCATTAAATAGCTCTTTTCATAAGAGGAGTAAATACAGATGTGATAAGCGGTTACATTTGTGGTTTTACGGACCAGGGAATTTCCTATTACAAAGCCGTATTGGTCACCTATAAAATAATGTAGACTGTAATGCTGAAATAGGGATCCATATTTTATTCTCCATTGTCTTATATACAGCAAATACTAAACTGTGCTAGGAAATAATCCATTGGAGGTGAATATTTGTAACCTGTCTACAATACAAGTGATAAATATATGATCATAGGGTTCCAATTGCTGAGACCCCCAATGGACATAGCAAAGGGGGTACCTGAGTGAAAGGAGTGTTAGTGTATAGGCATTCACTTCTATCGGACTGGACTGATGGAGATGAGCACTACCAGTCTATTCCTCACGACTGGTGGGGGTGCCAGCGATCAGACCACCCACAGTCATGTGTTTATCACCTATTAGATGGATCAGTGTAAATATTGTTCATGGACGACCCCTTTTAATATATGGCAGTGACAGTAATGACAATTTGGCATGGTAATAATACAATACCCCTGAGTATCTAAGTTATAAGATAAGACTATACAAGAATGCTACTACACTACTACCCCACTACTTCAGCAGGCAAAATTCAGGTTGGACTATGGATACAATATGCATCGCATTACATATATCTGTAGTTTAGTTGCACTTTTGTTCCATGCTTACTACTGACCTGTCAAAAAATTGACAAATGTTATCCTTTTGATCATATGCCTAGTCCATTTCCTTTATCAATTTCACATATGAATAGACTTAGTTATATGGGAGGGGGAAGTGTAGGAGAAGAAATCACTGCAATAGCATAAGCACCTTGGTGGATACCTTAAAAAGCAGTAGTTAATGTTCTGCATAAAAATATGGCATCGTATATTACGCGTTTGTTAAGACTGAAAGCCTTTAAAGAATCAATGTTCCCATTAATGGAGGCCTCCAAGGGTTCACTTTTCTGGCTGTTTTATGTCCTTGAACACTGTTCAAGGACAAGGAGAAGGAAAGCATCAAACTGAGAGTGGAGATCTCTGATGGTTAGCACAGTAGGCTTGAAGTCTTCTTGTAAGGGATGAAGACAATAAGGCTCAAGGTATCTGCACCGAGCTGCGGGACCACAAGGGCAACTTGTAGCAAGTAAATGAACCCTTATGGTTAAACTTCACCCTATTACTGTTGTTTCCTCATCTTCGGGTAGAATTATTTTCCAGTAACCTGTCACCTTGACACCAAGGCAAAGGGGAATGACCTGCTGAATTCTGCTGGGTATTGAGGCAGCAAATATATAGTATAAATGAGAATTCCCAGGGGTAAATGTCCATATGATGCTACAGCTGTAGCTGTTCTTGACAAGATGAGCGTGAGAAGTACCTCCTTGGGGGTATTGTGGCTCTCCTAGCACGAATGCATGCACTGAAATGCTTGCTTCAACAAAGTTATGGAGCGTATCATTTTTGGGAAGCACATACTTCATTTTAACATAAACCCATCCTACTGAGCACAGCCATATTGAGAGTAAGCGGCGCATGAAGTCTGTTAACACTATCACTGCCTACATGTACAACCATGGCTGCGCTGCTGGTCAACTTGGGGTTAATTTAGTGTATTTTTTTACACAAACCAGGTCTGACTGAGTTTTCCTCAGGAGATGGTTTGGAAAAATCTCTTCAGACGTTTTCTTCATACCCACTTCCCGGTTCTTTCCTTCAAAGAAGCTGCGTGTCTCTCACACCTTTAATAACCTGCTGATGTGATCCATGCTAATCTGTAATGTCCCTGCTCCCGTAGGGAATTACATCACCATCTGTTTTCTTCTATTTGACTTTTTTATGCAAGGATAATGTGTTTATCTACAGCCTGGCCGGCCCGCCCAATTGTGACCAACTGCCACCCCAACATCGTCACCATCACAACAACCCAGTGCCAGCTGTTAGGCGTCCTGGAGTTATGTGCGAGGCATCGCCAGGCTTCCCAGGACACTGACATAAAAGAAGCTTATCATTCAGACAATATAACCCTAAACTCCTTATGAATTATTGAGTAGTCTGCAAGACACCACAACATTCCTGCATTGTATGCAGGTACAGATTTCAATAACTAGCTTGGAATAATAGAACCGACGCGTTTTATGTCTGTGTACACATCAGAAGTACTGTAGGTTTCACAAACAGGTGGTTACACAAATAGACATATATGTTAATACAAGTGCTGCAATTGAGATATAGGCTCCACTACTGGCACTCTGGGATCTCTCGAATGGTTAATAGTAGTAATAGTTGACATCTTAAGTTTTTTGCTACAGAACCTTAAAGGAGCCCAAACATTTACTGTGCAGCCAAATACATCTTTAGAAAAGTGAATTGGTAATATAATATATGTGCTTGACTATCCACTGGACTGGGCTAGTGGCTAGATTGGTGGGACCCACTTCGATCACAAAAACAAGGATCCCAAGTCTCTCCTGTTTGCAAGAAGAATTGGTCGCCCATGTGTACTGCCATCCCATTCATGTCTAGGGACTACTGAAAAGAAGCTAGGTACCGTTCTTGGCCATCTCCAAGAGTCTAAAAAAACTGAATGGAGCCGCAGCGCCCATGTGTAACTACAGACTCAGGATCCCAACTGTTGGACCCCCACAGATCTAACAATCCGCCAAGCACTTGGATAGGGTATAACTTCTTATTACTACAATACCCCTTTAAGCAGCGATTTCTGATTGTTCCTCAATCAGATTATTAAGAAGTCCTGAAAAATGTCTACCCCATAACCCCGACTTTATACGTCAGTTCTCCAGCGCTTGGAACCTGCGGTATCCTTTAGATCCTGTAAATGTTCTTGAACTATATCAGCCAATCTTTACATTTAGAGTCTGTCTTCTTTACATGTAAAGCTTGTGTAAGTAAAGGCAGATTAACAATGGTCAAGGTAAAACTGTATGGAGATCATAAGCATAGAACAGATCGGAAGCAGCTGAAAAATACATCATTTACGCAAGCCGGGAGCAAAGGTGGCACCTACTATTATAAGGAGAAAAGAATATTGACAGCATAAGGGGTAGTGAACAGTCAACCCATCCGATGAGCCCACTGTATCCAAAATATACTGTCCTTATCTGATATTCAGTGAGTGCTATCTCCAGAATGTAACCAGTAGTTTGATGTTGTTTGAATATGTTACTTACTATCTATCTATCTATCTATCTATCTATCTATCTATCTATCTATCTATCTATGAACCTATTAAGTATCAATAATCCTACGCAGAGAGAGTCCATCTGTAACCCTATTCATATCTGACTACATAGGCATCCTAGACAAGGACAGAACCTTATAATGACACCCCCTGCTGTTCTGCATGGATGATGAGAAGCCAACCCGTCCACTAGAGCTGAGCCTCTCAATGATCTGAATGATCCCGCACTTTGAAAACAGCAGGAAGGTGTTAATTATCCCCGTCCGGCCTCTTCACTGTCACCCTGGGCTCCCCATCCCTCAGAACTTCAGACATCTCTGGCACACGGAGGGTTAATCCCAACACACAGTAAGCAAGAGTTTGTACTGTAAAGTGCTGCCGGGGCCACAGGGGCCACACAATCCATTCCTTTCTGGATCAAGAGATGTGAAGATATTTCTGAGCTACATGAATTATTCAGCATTAGGACAGCTCGATTCAGGCTATGCTGTAAAGTAAGCACAATACATATGACGTGTGATGTCTGGATAATAAGTGACACTGGTGTCTACAGTATCTACATCTATGTGGGTGATATGTGCACAGCTACACGTGTGTATATAACATGTTATACATGAGGGTAGAGAAAGGCTTTGTGACACCTATGTACAATGTGGATAAGTATTGTCATTAGAACTTATTAGGCACATACAACACTGGCACCTATAGCACTTGTATCTACAGTATGTGTGATGTCTGGACAATATGTGACAGTGGCAGATATAACACTTATATGTATGAGCATAACATAAACACTGTCACCTATAGCACCGATATTTGGATAATATGTGACACAGGAAGCTATAACACCAAGTGAGACCTGTGCACATCAATATACTGTATGTGTGGGTTGTATAATATGTTAGGACATATATACTATTTACACATATTAGTGGTAAATGTATAATATCTATGCCTGGCACCAGTGCCACATGTGTAGTATGCAGATAGGACTGTTGTCTTTAGAACACTGGCACCTATAGAAAAGCTATAACACTGGCATCTAGAGCACTTATATGTATCCACTGTTTCTTACACCTATGTGTGACATGTGTATACAATGTATCAGTCATATAGTACTTATAGTATTTATGTGTAATACGCGTACAACAGTGTTACCTATAGCACAGACAGGTGTGTACATAATATATAACACTAGTACCTATAGCACTGACACACTGACAGGTATGTACATAATATATCAGACTATTACCTATAGCACTGACAGGTGTGTACATTATATATAACACTATTACCTATAGCACTAACAGGTGTGTACATTATATATAACACTATTACCTATAGCACTGACAGGTATGTACATAATATATAACACTATTACCTATAGCACTGACACGTGTGTACATTATATATAACACTATTACCTATAGCACTGACAGGTATGTACATTATATATAACACTATTACCTATAGCACTGACAGGTATGTACATAATATATAACACTATTACCTATAGCACTGACACGTGTGTACATTATATATAACACTATTACCTATAGCACTGACAGGTATGTACATTATATATAACACTAGTACCTATAGCACTGACAGGTGTGTACATTATATATAACACTATTACCTATAGCACTGACAGGTGTGTACATAATATATAACACTATTACCTATAGCACTGACATGTGTGTACATTATATATAACACTATTACCTATAGCACTGACAGGTATGTACATAATATATAACACTATTACCTATAGCACAGACAGGTGTGTACATAATATATAACACTATTACCTATAGCACTGACAGGTATGTACATTATATATAACACTATTACCTATAGCACTGACAGGTATGTACATAATATATAACACTATTACCTATAGCACTGACATGTGTGTACATTATATATAACACTATTACCTATAGCACTGACAGGTGTGTACATAATATATAACACTATTACCTATAGCACTGACAGGTGTGTATATAATATATAACACTATTACCTATAGCACAGACAGGTGTGTATATAATATATAACACTATTACCTATAGCACTCACAGATATGTACATTATATATAACACTATTATCTATAGCACTGACACGTGTGTACATTATATATAACACTATTAACTATATCACTGACAGGTGTGTATTATGTGTGCATAAGATATAACACTATTACCTATAGCATTGATGGGCGAGTATGATATATGCACAATATATAACACCGTTACCTATAACACACATAGGTGTGCATATTGTATACATAATATATAACACCGGTAACTACAGCATTTGTATGTGTGAATCATATGTACATAATATAGAGCACAGTTACCTATAGCACTTATAGTTGGTAATGATGTGTATATAATATATCACACAGTTATCTATAGCACTTAGAGGTGTGAATGATGTGTACATAACATATGACACTAACATATAGCACTGATAGGTGTCTATGATGTTTACATAACATATAACACTTTTACCTATAACCGTTATAGGTGTAAATATGTATATTATATAAAACACAGTTACTTATTGCACTTATAGATGTAAATAATGTGTACATAGTATATTAAATGGTTACCTATAGCACTTATAGGTGTGATGATTTGTACAAAATGTATGACTCTTACATATAGCACTGATAAGTGTCTATGATGTGTAAATAATATACCAGTTACATAATATTCTGTATTACATTGTTACCTATAGCATGTATAAGTGTCCATGATATGTACACAGTTTTACCGACAGCACTCATAGTTGTGTATATGTACATATATTACACTAGTATCTACAGCACTCATAGATGTGTATGATATGTACATATATTACACTAGTATCTACAACACTGCTAGGTGAGTATAATATGTGCATATATTACACTAGCATCTATAGCACAGCTAGTGTGTGTAAATGTACATATATTACCCTAGTATCTACAGCATTCATAAATGTGTATGATATGTACATATATTGCACTAGTATTTACAGCCCTGTTAGGAGTGTATATGTACATATATTACAATAGTATCTATAGCACTGCTAGGTGTGTATATGTACATATATTGCACTAGTATCTACAGCATTGCTAGGTGAGTATATGTACATATATTACAACAGTGTCTACAGCATTTCTAGGTGAGTATATGTATCTACAGCACTCATAGAAAGGTATGATATGTGCATATACTACACTATACTATACTAGTATATACAGCATTACTAGGTGTGTATATGTACAAATATGATATTAGTATCTATAGCATCTTCTAAGTGTGTATGATGTGTACATATATTTTACTAGTATTTACAGCATTTCTAGGTATGAATGATATGTACATATATTACGTTAGTATATACAGCATTGTTAGGTGTGTGTTTGTACATATATTACATTAGTATATACAGCATTGCTAGGTGTGTATATGTACATATATTACCCTAGTACATACAGCACTGCTAAGTGTGTATGATGTGTACATATATTTTACTAGTATTTACAGCATTTCTAGGTATGAATGATATGTACATATATTACGTTAGTATATACAGCATTGTTAGGTGTGTGTTTGTACATATATTACATTAGTATATACAGCATTGCTAGGTGTGTATATGTACATATATTACCCTAGTACATACAGCACTGCTAAGTGTGTATGATGTGTACATATATTTTACTAGTATTTACACTATTGCTAGGTATGAATGATATGTGAATATATTACACTAGTGTATACAGCACTGGTAAGTGTGTATGATGTGTACATATATTACATTAGTATATACAGCATTGCTAGGTATGAATATGTACATATATTATCCTAGTATATACAGCATTGCTAGGTGTATATATTACACTAGTATATACAGCACTGCTAGGTGTATATGTGCATATATTAGACTAGTATATACAGCACCGCTAGTATATATTATTCTAGTATCTATAGCACTGCTAGGTGTGTATGTGCATATATTGCACTGCTAGTTGTGTATATGTGCATATATTACACTAGTATCTGTCCTGTATGCCCACTGGTAGTGCCAGCACTTGTGGTCCCTAGAGCTCTTGTGCCTATGTGCCATGTGTATGATGTGTATACCTGGTGGCACTGCCAGCACCAAATACACAGCTGAAAAGTAAAGTAGAAGTGTGGCCTGAGCCCCGTGCTCCTCCTCCAGGGGTCCTACCTGTGCGCTGCATGGTGCCACCTGTGCGCGTCTGTCTGAGGGGCTCTCGGGCTCCTGCGGCTCCCCTGTAACACAGCAGCTTAATCCGAGAGGCGAGAGCCGGAGCTTCCCCGCCAGGTGTTCCCGCTACTTAGTGTCCCGCCTAAGAGACGATGAATGATCCGGGGAGCCTGTGCCAGTCCTGAGGGTAGAGGAGCCTCCTGCGAGGTGCCGCCGCCGCTGCTGTGTCCTCTGTGTCTGCCCCCGGAGCAGCGCGGGCTCTACCGCCGACTAGCTTAGTCCTTCTCCTTCTCCCAGTTTTGTCTCTCCTCTGGGTATTTAGGGGGGGAAGACGCCCCCTTTTTTGGCTGAGAACTGTTCACACCTCTCCACCCCCTTAGTGTTGGGGGAAAAGAGTCTAAGGAGAGTCATGGAGCCCCTTGTCACCAGTAACTGTGCCAGGGCTAAGAGACTGCCAGAGATGACAAGAGACAGAGCTGCTGCTCAGTGTGTGGAGTGGATGTGTCTGAGCTCCAGCCTTCCTCACTCCCTCTCCACTCCTCCTCCTCCTCTTCCTCCTCCTTGTCTTCACCTTTCTCCCTTTATCTCCTCATACCTGGCTGTCTCTCTGGCAGTGTGGCACTCTAGCACTCTGTCCTTCAGCCACTCTGTATACCTGGCTGTCTCTGTAGGACTCTGGCTTTGTATACCTGACAGTCTCTAGGTCTCTGTGCACCTGGGCAGTCTCTATAGGACTATTGCCTACCTGGCACTGTTGCCCTGCAGCTCTGTGTACCTGGCAGTCTCTGGCACTAGTGCACTCTATCTCTTCTTCCCCTGCTGTTTGTCCTCCTCTCCTCTCTCCCCCTCTCTCTTGCTCCTGTCTTCCTCTCCTCTCTCTCATAAAACGCCTCCCATATAAAATTTATGAAAGCGCTTTTTGCTTGCAGAGTTCAAAAATACCATCTTATTCCCAGAGCAGGCTGCTCTCAGCTGCCATGTGATGTTGCTGCTGCCTCTTAAGGTGTTTTTCTCTCTCTCTCTTCCCCCTGCCGCTTTGTTACTGAGAGTTTCAGTCAAGCGAATCTGTGCCTGCTCCTATTGGAGAGAGGAGGATGCCAAACTGAATGCAGGTACCTGCCCTTCCCATGGCATGACAGGCTGTGCCAGGCACCCATGTGCCTCCCCGCATGATGCCCCAGGCCCTCTTCTCACTCAGCAGCAGCAACTTCTCCAGCCCTGACGTGAGAGCTGAAGCCAGCCAGCAGTCTCCCTCATGCTCTTTAATAGGATAGAAAATGCGAAAAGGCCAATGCCCCCTCCTCCTGCCTCCCCCTGATGCTGCTCCATGGCTCAACTTATCTCCCTCACTGCTCCGCACCCCTCACCTCCATGTGAGAGACAATGGGTACAGATTTAACCAGGTTAAGCACGAGGACACCGGCGCGGCCCAAGAGGCATTTTTTTTCTCTTTGTGTTGCATAAATCTATTTCTAGTATGTATTTCGCCTGAGTTCTGTTATGTGGCAGCTTGTTAAAAGAATGAATGATTTTCTCCTGCTTTGAAGACCATACCAGCTACAAGAAGAGACAGAATTCTTAATAGGATCCCATGTTAGCGGGAGTATATGGAAACGCAAAGGGTTAAATGGTCTACCAATCTGCAATAACCTTTACATTGGCGTTTAAAATAAAGTTACCCGTACAAATTGATAAAAAGTGGGTGGCTAGCGGGCCTGTATTAGGGTCACAGAGCCAAAGAACGCTGAAAACCGGGCTAAGGTCACACAGGCATAGTCATACTATAAATGCCCAAGTGTGACTGAGCTCCGATACTCCAGTATTTCCCGATAACCGCCGCTAGGCTTTCAGTTAAGTTCACTGCCCTTGACCTTCCCCTTAATACCCTGGCCAAAGTATAGAGGCTTCTTGGTGACCCCTCTAACACTAGCACCTAGTTCCTATGCCCTGCCAATACTGCCCAGCTTATAGGCATAACATGAAGCTACTGGGCCAAAAGCAAAGTCTGTACAAGGTCCCCCAAGGATAATGTATCATCTAAAGCAGGGGTCTCCAACCATCAGACCAGGACCGGGCGTTGGGGGGGGGGGGGGGGGGGGTTTGCTGGTCCATGGGGTGGTAGGCTGGTTCAGTCTTAGATGGATACTTCGTGCTAGGCCACATTGCTAAGGTAATGTGTAAACTATTGGGTAACGTTGCATCCTGTAGTTGCTACCCAATAGTGTACATGTTAACATAGCAACGTGGCCTAGCACGAAGTATCCAGCCTCGGGGTCTAGCGATTTGCCATGTCCACTCAGATGCTTGTATCACGCCCGCCTACCCCGCAGAGTATCCCAATGGAGAACCTTCCTGTCCACACGGTGGAGACCGCCTATAACCCCACCCCATATGATCAAAGCCCCACCACCACTCCACCCTACTGGGCCATGGAAAAATGGTCTTGCTTGAAGCTAGTCCCTGGTGCAAAAAAGGTTGGAGACCACTGATCTAAAGTACTGGTCTCCTCATTGTCAGAAGTGACTCCTTATGTTCCTTAGAGTTCCTGAGCCCAAGTGTGATGGCACCTCCTCAAGTTCTGCCGCTGCCCCAGCTACATTGCTGTCTCCATCCATTCTCAGGTGTATATATTTGACCAGCGCTCCCCAGCCAGTGACATTTGGCCCTCATGCTCCCTGCCAATGGCTACTCATCTAGTGGCAACCTTAAAAGATTATGCCCTCTCATAAAGTGATGGCAAATTAGTAGAATAAGCCAAAAACTTTTGTAATTGGTGAGGGGATTGACCCCTTGGGACACCACTGATCCTCAGAAGGAAAGGCCAGCTTTCCCTGGGTCACATCGACCTGGTACGGGAAATGCAGCAAAGGTCCATTGAAGTTCAAGCAAGTTCAATTCAAGAAGAAACAATGAAGGAGTAGCAGTCCCTTCATTTCTAGATCAGTGGAGGTCCCAGAGATATGACTCCCATCAGTCATAAAGTGTAAGCAAATCTAGCAATGTGTCCTCACCTGGTAACACCCTTTTATAAGTGTCCACAAAATTGTCCACAATTAGAAAAATATGTCAGCTTACATGCAAAAACAGCACCACCCCTGTCCATAGGTTGTGTTTGTTACTGCAACTGAAGTTGATGAGGCTGAGCCGCAATACCACAACCAACCTGTGGACAGGTGTGGCACTGTTTTGAGATGAAAACAACCTTGTTTTTATTAACAGAGTACAATCCTTTTTAGTACTATGATAGTACATTATTATTACAGTATTTTAGACCAGCGCATCACATTACGACCATACCATGTGCATAACACAGTGTCAATCTCTATTCTACCGGACAACCAGTATTAATACATGTCACCAGCACTTCTGGAGCCGGCGCCAAAGAAGAAGATGGCTGCCAATCTTTATGAATAGAGATGGGATTTTTTTCATTGTTATATTTTAGGTGAACTGGCAGGTCTTTTTTCATTAGCAAAGTACGGTATTTGGAACGTATGCAGAATATACAGATGTATCTCCCACAGGCGTCATATGATACACAGAACATGGGGGGGGGGGCACTGTATTCCGTATAAGAGATAATGAATAGAAATTCAGCTTTCATTATTAATGCAGCACAGAAATCACATGGTCTTCAGGTCCCGATGCAGGTGGGTCCCTCGGCAGCTGCAGACCCAGAATTTATAGTTATTGTCTTTATAATTAGCGGCTACATAAACAGTTTATATTTGGGATATTGCTTCATTGCAAATCATAAGTTTATTAGATGTTACTGCACTCATGTGGCCATATAAAGGCATGAGGTTACAGGGAGTCTAAACTGGCTGCTAATATGCATTATAATTTACAGGTTAGGGTGTATTGCCCTATTACCCCTTAAGACTACAGCTAGGTTTCCAACTTTTTTTCTATAAAGGTGAAGCATTTTTTTATTTTTATTGTTCACCATTGCATTCTAAGAACCATAACTTTTTAATTTATTTGTTCTGGAGTACGTAAAATTTATAACTCTTATTAATCTTTTGGGGATTGGGGGTCTAGCAAGGCATAATAAGGGTAAGTTCACATGGGTTTTTTTGGATCGGAGGCGGAGGCTGTTTCAGGTTCTGATCCAAAAACTAGGTAGCCATGACTGAAAGTCGGTGCAGTGCACCAGCATCCAGCCGCGCACTCTGCTCCGGATTAGGCCCAATGAATGGACCTAGTCTGGAGGAGGGAGTGTCTTCAGGCCAAATCGTGAGGCGACTCAGCCTGAAGAATGAGCATCTTGCTTCTTTTTTCCGGAAGCCAGAAGAAACGGCTCCAAGATAAAAGACCTGAGCAGCTCCCATTGATTTCAATGGGAGCCGTCTTTTTGGTCAGGGTTTTGAGGCGGATACGGCCTCAAAACCCTGACCAAAAAATCCAGTGTTAGAGTTTAAAAGTGACAAAGTTGGGGGCTTTTGTTAGACAGAAACCCATCAACACCCTATGATTGTGTTATGATGCTGATGCTGAGAAGAACGACCAAGCCCCCTCCCTGTATACGGGTTGTCTGAAATTTTTTTAATGTTTAATAGGGCTGCTGATGAGGCCATGAAGATAAAAAATACTTTACTCACCTCCTGTAACCTCTTGAATGATGATATTGACATTTAGAAGTGTGTAAGGCTAAGGCCCCACAGGACGTCCCGCAGCAATAAAGTGCTGCAGGAAAATCCACGGCGGGAACATATCACAGTTTTTCCCGCAGCGCTTTAAACAGAAAGTTTGCTGAGTTTTCCTCCACGGTCTTTCTGATACAATTATATCTATGGGGAAACCGCCGGCGTTTCCGTAGATATAATTGACATGCTTGTTGCAAAAGGCCGGAGCCCCACTTGGCAAAAACCACTACATTTTACAGTCCCTGCACAGTGGATGAGATACTACTGAATGTAGTGAAAAACCGCAATGCACTTCTGCCACGTTGTTTCCTGCAGCATTTTATCGCTGCAGCCCACTACATGGGGCCATTGGCCCCGTTCACATGGGGCAAGAGGGGTCGGATTATGGCGCTGAATCCACATCATAATCCGTCCCCTCACAATGGTGGTCTATGTAGACCGTCAGGATACTTTTTTCCGTGAGCAGCATGTTGCCGCTCATGGAAAAAAGTAACAAGCTGTCCTTTCTTGAGGCGGACTCCGCGGCTGATTCATCCCCGGCGACCGCCTCATGGTAGCACCCTCTGGGATAGGCCCATTCATTTGAGCCTACTCCGGAGGGGGAAGCCGCGACTGACTGACATCACTTTTTATTCAATTTTGCGGAGAGAAAAAAAGAGATTGTGCCATTTTTTTTCCCCAACTATTTTTATGATGTGGGAATCCCTGATATGCTTTTTTTTTTTTTTTTTTTTTTTGTATCTGATTTGGGGAAAGGGTGTGAGTTGAAATTTTTTTATCTATTTATTTATTTTTTAATTTTAACACTTTTAGGCTGAGGCCCCACATTGCGAATTTTTTTTTTTTTTTTCTAGCAGATTTTGCTGCATTTTTTTGAGCCAAAGCCAAGAGTGAGTACAAAAGGAATGGGAAATATAAAGGAAGCTTGTATACTTCTGGTAAATCCCGTCCTAGCTTTGGCTCAAACACCTTCAAACTGTACCTACAGTAGGGCCCCAGCTGTCGTAGGAACCAATCACCACCCGGAGATGATCTCAATCAGTATGGCAGTGCCCCTGTGCGCTGATGCTCTTTAGATACCTCAGATGCTCCCGAATTGCTAATTTAAAGGGAAGTATTTACTAACACAGACATGAGAGCAGAGGTAATCAGTCCTCTGTAGGAGAGGAAACCAAGTACTATATTGTATGAGTTCTCTCGGCATTGCTGATTCATCAGAAGAAGTGATTGAGGAAAGAAATACTGCCACGTGTAGTTGGCAGCATATACTGTATAATGTACTTCAACGCAACCCTGGATAAACGCTTTGAAGGTCAAGTCATCATTTCAATACAGATGTGTCCACCCTTGGCTTAACTCAAATGAAAGGGGTATCCAGGAATAGGCTACATAGTCAAGACTAAAAATTCAGCCCTTACATCTGTCTGCCTTCTCTTTGTAAGATGCAGGACCTACTTGATTGCTGTCACTGCTCTCCTCTGTGTAAAACCCTGGGTTCCTTGCCAATGGAGAATAGGAGGCAGAGAAAGGGCAGAATTAGGACAGGGCTTAATTGCATGGTTTCTGTTGAGGATGTGTTTCAGCCTGACAAGATATCTAAGGCCAAGATATCTAAGGTACTCATCATGGCTATACTGAAAATGGTAGAAAAACATAACCTCTTTTATTGCTGCTCCATCATTTTCTGGTATTAGAGCAGCCATGAGTCTGAATAGAAATAATGGTGTTTCAGGGCCACACAGTGGCTCAGTAGTTAGCCTTGCAGCGCTGGAGTCTTAGGTTCCAATCCTGCCAAACGCAAAAAACCATCTGTAAGGAGTGTGTATGTTCTCCCTGTGTTTGCTTGGATTTCCATCCCATACTCCAAAGACGTACTGATAGGGGAAAATGTACATTGTGAGTCCAATATGGGGCTCACAATCTACATTAAAAGAAACTATGGTGTTTTTCTCCACTCTGATGCCACCCAGCCCCGCCACAACTCTGCCCACTCCAGCTACAGAGAATCTGCAAGTTTTTCAAATTGGAACTCCTCTTCTTCAACACGTCTTAGGTCGGGGTCACACAGGGTTTTTTGGTCCGGAACCTGAGGCGGAGGCCACCTCAGGTTCCAGACCAAAAAACAGGTAGCTGCGATTGAATGCCGGTGCACTGCACCGGTATCCAGTCACGCACTCCACAACGGATTAGGCCCAATGAATGGGCTTAATCTGGAGGAAGAAGTGTCTTCAGGCCGATTTCAATTGGAGCCGTCTATTTGGTCAGGATTTTTAGGCGGATACGGCCTCAAAATCCTGACCAAAAAACCCCATATGAACTTACCCTTACACTACCTTGGAACTACATGAGCGTACTGCACCTATAAGAAGAAATTCAAGTGCCAGGGAGCATGAATAGTAAGCTCATGTAGTTCCAAAGAAGTGTAAGAAGCAGTGAAGACCTGATTTGAAGTCCTGATTTGAAGAAGGGACGGTGAAGAAGGGTCGTTGCTGATGACGTAGGTAAAGCCCCCTGTGCTCCAAGAAGATTAATTTGCATATAAGACAAAACATTTTTTTTTTAAAAAAACAGAGGAATATTTTTCTTTAGGAGAGGTATAACTAGAATAGTGTTTCTAAAGGCTATACAATTATGGTATTAATTAAAATTGCATAATAACAATGACAGACTGGTGTTTCCTACACCAATTATAATAAAGATGCTGAGTGGCACAAGCTGAATTATCAAGAAGCTTCAGGCTCTTAAAAAAATCAGGTGCATAACATACATGTGCACCAGAATAGAATTCTAGGCTAGTCAGAAACTGACGTAGAGCTCTTATATAACTCATGCTAGATTTCTGCCCCCCCAGTCCCGCTCTCCCCTGCTCTGCCTACATTTTCAAAAGGTGATAAGCAAGGGAAAGAGCAGATGCATCTTTGGTGGCATGATGGTTCAGTGGTTACCCTGTAGTGTTTGTAGCACTGGAGTCCTGAGTTTGAATCCAACCAAGGGGAACATTTGCATCTGTTTTCTCCAATATGCCAAAAATATACTAACAGGTAAACTGGCTTCCCATAAAATAACCATCATCTTTTGGGTATTGGGGATAATCGCCTGTAGGACAGACACTAACTCCCTGCGCTTTAAGTCCCATATTTGAGAATGTTTGTAATTTATGCCAAAAAAGAGCTATGCGGGGCTGTGTCACGTTACTCAGATGTAGTGTGTGCTGATGCCAGAGGAAAGAAAGAAGGGGGAGTTCCAAGAATGTTAAATATTGAACATTCCCTGGGCCACTCATTGTGTAGGGGCTGAGTGTGTAGCGGCGGGGGTCATTATACTGTGCATGGAAGCAATATACTATGTGGGAGCTGAGACTATATACTGTGTAGGCTGGGGACAATACACTGTCTACCAATAAGTATTTGGACACCTGTGGTCCAAGCGGCAATTACAGCCTCAACCCTCCGGGGCTTTCCACAAGTCCTTCTATGACGGCTATCTTATTCCATTCCGCTTGGAGAAGACAGGTAAATTCTTTCACTGATTTTGGTCGGCTGTTGCACCCCTCAATTCGACGATCCAACTTATACCAGAAGTGCTTGATAGGGTTCAAGTCTGGGCTCTGGGCAGGCCAGTCCAGTCGGTTAACCTGATTGTCACTGTAACAAGCCATGGTAGACCTCGCTACATGACAGCTGGCGTAGTAATCCTGGAAGTAACATTGGTCCGACCCATAGAACTGCCATAATGTAGGAAGCACACTTATCTAAAATAGTGCAATAGGCGTCGGCGTTGAGTTTACCATTCACTGGGACCAAGGATCTCAGCCCATACCAGGAGAAACACCCCCAGGCTATAACTCCACCTCCGCAGAACTTTACTGGGTGTCCAAATACTTGGGAGACAGTATATATTGTGTGGTGTCGGAGCTGAAGTATTATACTATTTGTGGCCACAAGGGGCATTATATTGTGCATAGGTACTTTTAAGCGATATTATACCATGTAGGGAATATTTGGGCCTCTGAATGGGTATTATACTGTGTGGGGTCATTAAGCAGCATATTATGTATGGGAGCACTAAGTGGGCATTATAATGTGTGCAGAGAGTTTGCCAGTCCACAGATAGGTTAATATATTATCCCCTAGCTTGTCTGGACATATCCAGGTAGAGCCCAACATGTCAATCTTGAGCGTTACCTGCAGCTGCTATCACACGTGTAATACCCTTATATTAGTCAGTATCATATTATTCTTTGAAGCAATTACATATATTAGCATCACTTTTTATCATATAGGAATTTAAGCGACGGTGAGAATTCATCATCAGTTTGACCCGATGCGATAGTCATTAGAGGTGTAAAAACATTTGCTTTGACAGTAGAATTTCACAGCTGTAAAATAAATAATTGTTGGTATAAACATACAAGCGGTACAGATAAAACAGCCAGCTCTTCAGCTAAATGCTGTAATCCAATGTATCATCACAGGTCATAAATTAATGGTCACAAATGCAAAACACAGCAATCGCACAAACAGAATATCATTTCCTTCTTATATATGGAATTAGCACATGCATGTATTCTAATAAGGGTTAAAGCAATGGAAGACGCTCTGAAGAGTACAACATCTTCTATTATCAATGTTTCCAGCTATGTAAGAGTTAAAGGGTTGCCGGAAGATAGAAGAAGCAAAAGCAATATGGTGGCTGCATGATTTACGTTAATCTATTGGAAGAATTGAAATTCATCCTGTGGAATCGATTTACAAATTGGGATTATTCCAAATGTTGGTAGGTCAGCTGGATAAGTGCTCTGACCGGCTCACCACATTTAATAGCAGAGTAAATTTACTAGTTCTAACCTAAGAATATTCACTTACTCATGAGTCATTCATATCTGTATAATATCATCACACACCGCATTAATACAATAGTGCTGAACATAAATGAATAAAGGAAGACTGTAGATGTTGACATGTAATGGTTGACCCGTGCCAACTAGGAGTGTGATGGCGCGGGCTGGAGGTTCTATAAGAATCAGGAAATCCTGACTAATATTCTGAACAATATTACAGAAATATTAGATTATTCTCCTACATGTTGTAGACAACCCCTATATAAAAGAGATTTTGGGGCACATGCAGTTTTTCAGAGATGGGTGCTTATTTGGGAGAGGACTACCAAGCTCTCTACACACATTATAATGTCCACACATCATAATATGCTGCTTAATGGCCCCACACAGTATAATATCCACTCAGTGAGCCACATAGCATAGTACTCTCCACAAGGTGTAATATCACTTGAGAACACCTACGGTATGCACAATATAATGCCCCTTGTGGCTGCAAACAGTAGAATGCTTCAGCTCAGCTACCCTGTTTCCCTGAAAATAAGACAGTGTCTTATATTAAATTCTCTTCCAAAATATATGACCTGTCTTATTTTCG
This sequence comes from Leptodactylus fuscus, assembly GCF_031893055.1. Taxonomy (NCBI): domain Eukaryota; kingdom Metazoa; phylum Chordata; class Amphibia; order Anura; family Leptodactylidae; genus Leptodactylus; species Leptodactylus fuscus. Next base: position 38,583,857 of record NC_134266.1, on the reverse strand, counting down.
GGGGATGCCTTATGGAGCGGCTGGAGAGGGGGACAATCGGCAGTCATGCCGGCGCTTCCTTAACGGAGTGCTGGCATGACTGACGGTTGTAGGTGGTGCAAGAGGTGGGGGGGGGGGGAGGTTTGCTAGTTACCTTCCCCATCTTCATAGCAGCGCTGGTGCTGCTGTTGGTCACGGTGGTGGAAGTGGTTGGCAGGGCTTAGCAGAGATTAGCGAGGCTTCCGACGGGTCTGCCGGAGAGCCTCACTTAGTGGGCATTGCAGCCGGCTGAACGCTGTGCTCCGTGTGCACAGGAAAGCTGGCTGCCTCCTCTGCTGTGATACCACTGTTCCGACTGCTGTGGGATGAGCTGGGAGAGTGGACTCCCTGCAGCATACGATGCTTTCCCAGCTCATCCCACAGCAGCAGGAACAGTGGTATCACAGCAGAGGCAGCAGCCGGCATACCTGTGCACACAGAACATCGTGCACAGTGTTCTGCCGGCTGCAGTGTTTTTGGGGATGTCTTATTTTTGGGGGGTGCCTTATATTAGGCAATTTAACAAAACCTCCCCCCATGCCTTACTTTTGGGGGATGTCTTATTTTCGGGGAAACAGGGTACCACACAGTATATAGTCCCAGCTTACACATAGTATAATGTCCCCATGCACAATATAATGACACACACACACACACACACACACACACACACACACACACACACACACACACACACACTATATTGTCCTCAGACTCCACACAGTATAACAGTCTCACACTCCCAGGGAATGAGTAGGCTTCTCAATATCTCAATATTCACCATTCTTGGAACTCCAGCTTCTATCTCTGCTCTGGCATCGGCACACAATACATCTGAGTAACGCGACACAAACATAGCACCTTATCTGGTAACCATTAACTGTCTGCCGACCTGGTGATCATCATCATTTAGGAGAGTGGTGCAAGTTGAGGTCAGAAAGGGGGTGATTTTAAGCATTGAAGTACTCCCTTGTGTACACCACTAGGTGCAGAAATCCACCAAATCCGACAGGGCAGTCTTTACTTGCCCCTGGCAATCAGCTGTTATCGTGAGGGAAGCCATGTCTGGGCTGGAAACTGTATGAGACCATGCATGGCTATAATCAGCAGGTTTATCCCAGCAGAGGAACAGTGCAGCAACATTTAGACATAGAGGCTGGTGAAGAAACATTACTCGAACAATGAGGCACTGGCTTGGTGGTTGCAGTTCTTAAAAAGGTTGTCTAGTGTATTTTTTTTTTCTCTAAAAGTTGGCAACATTTGAAAAATCAACTGTGAGGTAATTTGGAGTAATTTTGTTCCATAGTGAGGGCAAATTAACTTTCCTAAATATGGGGGCATTACAACTGCGACTAGTATAGGGAGACTGTGGGACTCCTGCAATTCTTATCATCCCTATCAGTGGCCTAACTAGGAATGGTGAAGTCCCAAGGTGAACATTTGACATGAGCTTCCCCCAGCCCACTGAAAGCCCCCACCCCCACATAAACCATATTCCTGAATTGCACACACTATTATGCCCCATAGTGGGCCCTGCATACACTATTATGCCCCTTAGCTTCCCCCTGCACACAGTATTATGCCCCAATATGGCCCCTACACACAGTATTATACCATATTACGGCCCCTGCACACAGTATTATGCCCCTTTGTGGCCCACCCAGGAACAATTATTTTACTCATGTAATGATCGAAGACCCAGGGAGGATACAAACATAAAAAAACAGTATTACTTACCTCTCCCTTGCTCCCGCGTACTCCCCGCAGGTCTCGCCAATGCTGGACCAGATGTCACCTGACCCAGGCTGGCATTTTGACGCATAATGATGCTGGCCTGTGCCACGTGACGTTTATGACATTGCCCAAGGTCTCTCGGAAAGGTAAGTAACAGTGTTTTTATGTGCCTCACCTTCTCTGGCCCAACAATCATTATACTGTGGGGGCCCCGGAGTATAATGATAGCAGTGTACATGGGTTCGCGGGCCACTGGTCTCACTTACCAATACCTGCTCATGCTCACAGCCGCCTCCGCCAAAGGGGAATCACAGGCGGACGTAAACAGGAGCGGGGATCGGTAAGTAAATAAGGCCTGTTACCTGCTGGGGTTATCAGGTGGCGGTCTATAAAAAAAACATCAGGGGTCCGCCAGGTCCCCTAATGTCCTGGGCTCTGTGGCAGCTGCCACCGTGGTTACCACGAAATATATATATATATATATATCTGTATATTACAACTGATCGCTATAATAGTTGACAAGGTGATAGGGTGACCAAAGCTTCTCTTGTCCTATCTAAATAGAGACACTATGAAGCAATCTTTGTTAACCATTAAATATTTTAATTTAGTCTTACAGCTTGGTATGATGTGAATTCTCTGGTTGTCATTTCATGTTATGCTGTTTTTATAATGGTTTCTTGTCATATTTATCCCTAGTTTAACCACAGGCTGGATAATAAGGTCTTTCATAACTTTTTCAATATGTTTAAATTCACTATTATATGAAATACTACATCTAAATGTTACAAATGTTTTCTCCTTACATAATGTGTGATTATTATCTAATATCAGCCAGTAGGTAGCTTTAGGCATCTATTGATTAATCTATTTTCAGGCTCTCCGGCAGCACGTCCATCCATCTTATAGGTGTATCTTAGCCTCTGATAATACTGGAGTACAAATCTCCCATCATATAGTAGACACAATACTTATCTACCTAACTGTATACCATTGACTGTTGTGAAAAAAACATAGTCTACTACACTTTCTAATTGCACATTGGTCATAGGTTTATCTAAAAGATACTCTTTTGCAGAAACATGACATGAAGCCCAATGCAAAATTTGTACCTGCCCCCCCCCCCCTCCCTTACAATGTGCTACCTATAATACTGATGTGCCCCTGGGCCCCCCGGAACTCCAGGGCCTGGTGGTGATTTCTACCCCAGCACCTCCTATAGTTACACCCCTGCACCTTTGTTATGTGTCTGACTGTAGAAGTTTGAGAATATGTTCTGATCTACAATATGGACTATGAGCATATCCTGACCTGCACCAATCTTGTTATATCAATGAAATAAAGGTGAAGCAGCCAAACTTCTCTTTTCTTTAATAGTAAGAGGTAGAAAAGCTGAAACTTCTGGCAATCTTTATGTTTATGGAGACATCTTTATAGGTAGTGATTCTTTACTATAAGATCATTGAGACCATAGAACTCGCAGCCACAAGATCTTCTGTTGGAGTCACTGATCATGTTCCAAAGTGACCTGGAGAATATAATGTTACAAGTAATGGGTACTAGCTATATAAAAAGGAATTTTTTCTCTCCTATGTGGCATTTGTCATCCACTCATTAGGATTTTGGCTTTCTCTTTATTAGCACTGTGGGATCATTGGTTGGACTTGATGGAGTTGGAGTGTTCCGGCCTTATTAACTATATAGGTACTGTAGCTATATAACTAAAGCCAGCCTGCCCAATCCTTGTTAGTGTTGCATATGGAGACAGTTGATCACGCAGGTGATTCACCACAAATTAGGGCGGGTTCACATCTGCGTCCCGGTCTCCGCTTTCAGGTTTCCGTCTTCTGCCCAAGCAACAGGACAGGAGACGGAAACTGGCAGTCACTTTTCAAACCCATTCATCTGAATGGGTTTGCAAAGTACATGGCTGTGAGTGCTTTGTGGTCTCCACTGCGAAACCGTTTTTTTTTTTAACCGGACACAAAGTCGCACATGCAGGACTTTGTGTCTGGTTAAAAAAATAAAACGGTTTCGCCACGGAGACCACAAAACGCTCACAGGCGCTTACGGGCGGACACTGTCTGCCAGTGTGGTAACCAGGGGCAACGGGCAATGTAGTGTTGTCACGTTTGGGCAGAGTGGTGTCCCGGTGTATCCCTGATTCTCCACAACCCTTTCCACTCTTCCATTCACCCAGGTGCGATGTGCAGGATAACAGTCGACCACACAGGGTTAAGGTGAACAGGTTAACTTTACTGAAGAAACCGACAGTCTTACAGTACTTTGCAGCAGCAGGTTCACAGTGCAATGTGACAAAGTCCAGTACAGGCACTGAAGAGTTAAGTGAAGCACCAATCACCAATCCTTATGTCCCTTAGCAGTAGTTGGGAGGACGGTTGCTATTAGCAATGTGAAGGTGTTCCAAGACAGTAGGAGAGTAGATGATAGGACAGGCCAGCCCTTGTGGGAGACAACGATAACTGCGGCTTCGTAACTTGGCTCGTTACGGATAAAGACTCACGTTTGGTGATGTCGGGGTGCAGTGGCTCGGGGACCGATGAAAGGCCACTAGCAAGGCAGGAGGGTCCTTGAAGTAGTTGCCCCTCCTGGCAAACAGTATGCACAATACTTTAGGGAGGTAGGAGACCTTGGAGAGTTTCCGCAGCTCGCGGGGCTCTGTCTGGAGAGGTAGAAGGTGCAGGAGTTGATTTCAGGGGTGCAGGCACTTCAGCCCAGCTGTACCGGCGGGCTATATCTTCCAGACCCGGAGTTCAGCTTGTCAGGGGTCTCGGCTGAGACCTGCAGTCTCACTGCAACTTCAGAGAAAACAAGTGTGTATAGACCTCAGGCTTGAGGCCTACACAGGAGCTAAGAGCTGGTGGCAGGTGTGTCTGCCTCACCTAGACTCTAGGTCTAGACTCCAGGACTGAGAGGAAGGAAGCTCCTCCCAGGGAGAGGACTGGATAGGGATTGGTGCTCACAACTCACATGTTTAGCAGACACAGGAAACTTAAAGTGACAGTACATAACAATACATTTATAATGCAAAGTACATCAGGACCTATATAAAAGAGAGATACATCTGCCTAAATACTGACAGGGGTGCCACAGAGGTGCTGGGGAGCAGTGCCCAGGAGTAAGCTACTGGCCACAGGCGCACAAGGGCCCTAACTCACTAACAGTGGCCGCTCTGGGTCACTGCACACCCCCGGGCTTTGACAAAAGCCGGCCTCGGCGCAGGGCTCGAGGGCGACTGGTGGACAGTCTAGTCCCCAAACTAGAAGGCAGGGGTTCTGGGTCACCTCGGCTCAGGATTTACTGCAACCATCAGGCCCCTAGGGGTCCTGCAGGCTAGGCCTAAGAGAACCTGAGGAGGGAAGAAGTTAGGCACTCCAATACATGTAAACAGTTGTAGTGCAAACAAGGTATACATCTTTAAATATCAAAAATATACATATTGGCATAGATGTGTAAACAGTAGAAAAATACATAAAAGCATAAAAATCAAAGTGCCGATCCAAGGGGGCTCATA